>NW_021163076.1:237500-345000 GCF_004324835.1 Dendronephthya gigantea
AGGACATGTTGAGAACTAACAACAAATTTTGTAAACTCTGCTCTTGTTTGCAATTGTGTACTGTTTGACGTTTTTGTGTAGTTTATTTTTAACAATAGCATTATTAGATACAGCATCAATGTAAGGAGGTATAACAATAGGATTGTAAGTACGTCATTCGAACCATCACTCATGCATGTAATCATTCTTGCATGAAAAAAGGTTACGCGAGAGCGGAGTAAACGGAAAAAAGTCCAATTTTGAAACGTTTCACGGCGGACTTAATGTTTATCAAATTTCCTGAAATTTTAATACATTGCACAGAAGAGTCCAAACTTTCATCTCTTTAAATGAACTTGGATTTTGAACCTCTCATTTTCTTTGCACAAGCGGTTAAAAATGAGGCTTTTACAAACCGTTCTCCCGCTTTTTTAGGTTAGATTTTCTGATAGTTTTTACTGTTAGATAAGCCAGGAGATGCTAAAATACTTAGACGTAAATATATTTTTGAGATATTTTGATAAAATGATAGTTTTCTGGACATTTTAAAATCTTCTAGTTTTTTCTGATACACCCTGTATATATATATATATTTATATATATATATATATATATATATATATATATATATATGTATATATATATATGTATGTATATATATATATATATATATATATTTATATCTATATATATATCTATTTATATATATATATCTTTATATATATATATCTATATCTATATATATATATATATATATATATATCTATATATATATATATATATATTTTTTATATATATATATATATATATATATATATATATATACACCCGTTTGCAAAAATGTTGGCCGCAGATAGATATATAGATAGATACCCGAAATCTAATTAGAATTGCATATGTTGTGTAATATGATTGAAATCCCATGCAAATGTAATCATATGCAATTATAATTAGACTTCAAGTATCTATCTATCTATCTATCTGCGGCCAACGTTTTTGCAAATGGGTGTATATATATATATATACACATACACATACACACATATATACACACACATACACATACACATACACAGACACAGATACAGATATATAGATATAGACATGGACATGGACATGGACATAAATATAGACATAGATATAGATATAGATACACTGCAAAAAAAACTGAGTAAGAGGTCGTTCAGACTAGGTGCCCGGGCACATAGCACGGTAAAACACAGTGTTCAGACTGGTTCTCAAAGCCTAGTATATTTTTTGGCGGGAAATAATTTTTTTTCGCGCGAAAAGGCGTAAGCCATAAAAATGTGCATGCAATGTGTTTTTCTATCACAGTTTTGTATTTTTCCAGGTTTATGTTCTTGTTAAATTATTATTATGGATCTGAGATGTCACCTGGCGTACAACAGGAATGTTTGAATCAGTTAATGATGATGTACATTGCACATAACAACAATATCATCAGGTTCATTGCAATGAGAAATTCATACGAAAGGACTGTATGGTCATTTTCAAGGAGCCCAACCAACACTTATAACTGATCGCAGCGAAGATAGCTCAAGATCTTTTGCTGTTTCATCCTGGATCTGCTTGATTCTAGTGTTACTTGCATTAAGATGTAGATGCAGCTCGTGTACTGAAATATCCAAACCTGTTATTTCACCAGCTTTGCAGGGGCTCAAACGTGACAATGCATCAGCTAAAGGAATGTCCTTCCCAGGTACATATTTGATCTCAATATCGTATTTCTGTATTCGCAACATCATTCTAGCAATTCTTGGAGGTGCACTAGCCAGATTCTTCTTGAATATCGTTTCAAGAGGCTTATGATCAGTCTCGACAACCACGTGTCTACCATAGGCATAATAGTGGAACTTTTCAAGCTTATGTACAATTCCAAGCATTTTTCTTTCAATGTTCGAATAACGCTGCTCCGTCTCGGTTAATAACTTGCTTTGATATTCAACCAGTCCATTTTCCTGGATGAGCGTTGCTCCCAAACCACGGTAGATGCATCAACCTGAATCACCACTGGCTTCTGGCCGTCAAAATACTGGAGAGAGCTTGGGTCTGTGATCTGTTTGTTGATCTTATCCACTGCAAATTGGTGCTCTGCGTTCCATTGGAACTCGGTACTCTTCTTGGTGAGATCCCAAAGGACTGCAGACTCAGATGCAAGTTTTGGAATAAAACGACTAAGGAACTGCACCATTCCCAGAAAGGTTTGGAGATCAGAGAGGCTTGTTGATGGATCCATGCAAGAGATGCCTCTACTTTCTTAGGGTCTATCTCGAGGCCTTCATTAGAGAGGATGTGCCCAAAAAATGGAAGCTTGTTGCATGCTATTGTGCATTTATCAGGGTTGAAACGTATGCCAGCATCCTTTGCTCAATTCATGACAGATCTGAGATTTGTGTCATGCTCTTGGCGGGTTTTACCGAATACAACAATATCATCTGCGATTCCTGTTACACCAGGGAGATCTCCAAAAGTTTCATCGACCTTTCTCTGAAAAATATCCTGTGCGCAAATAAGTCCAAATGGCAGTCTCAAAAAACAGTATCTGCCATAAGGAGTATTAAAGGTAGTGTACAAGAAACTCTCCTTGTCAAGTTTAATGTTCGAATAACCACTGCGGGCATCCACGATGGAAAAATATTGTGCTCCATTCAACTTTGAAAGCACTTCGTCAATGGTTGGTGTACTACAATGGTGGGGCCGCTTAACTGCCTTGTTTAGATCTTTAGGGTCCAATATCCAACCAATCACAAAAATTGGTTGGTTTGACCATTTGTTAATTGTTAAAATGACCAATTAATAATTGGTTAATTTAATTGGTTAAAACGACCAATTTTAACTGGTTCTCTCAGATGCATCCAAGTGACCAATTTTTTTTGGTCATTTTGACCAATCAGTTTTTACAGTGTAGATATAGATATATAGATGTATAGATGTATAGATGTATAGATATATAGATGTATAGATGTATAGATGTATAGATGTATAGATGTATAGATGTATAGATATATAGATATATAGATTATTTACCAATTAATGTTCTCCGGATTTAAAATTGTTTTTTATTGAGCTTTCGACTCGGTACTTCGAGTCTTCTTCAGAATATCTAAATTATTTACATGTGTATAGCTTTATATATTTAAGTTTCGCGCTGTTCTTTAAGACGTTGAGAGCGTCTGATTGGTTGTTTTGAAGTTGATCTGATATGAGTGGTAGTTGAGGGATGCGTTGTCATGGTTGACTGCATTTTGTTGTCAGGGATGGTCGCTGTGGAATGATTAGATTGTTGTGTATCAGATGCGGGTGGATTTAAGTTATTATTAGTTACATTAATGTGATTATTGATAGAGTCCTTACGTTTTGTCTTAAGTTGCAGATAGACTGCAGGAATATCAATATGTCTGTTAATAGTATTGTCGTCTGTACTAAACCAAGCTTCTTTGAATTCATGTGCGTGTTTTGTTCGTGCTTGTCCCAGTAGTTCAGTTTTTGTCCAGGCGAAGGTGTGAGAGTTGTCGTATGTGTGTACTGCGGGTAGGGATTTAAGGTCGTGTCGTTTTATAGCGTTCTTGTGTTCAGTTATTCGGGTTTCAATTTTCTTCGAGGTTTGACCTACGTATCGTTGTGGACAGTCTTTGCAAGGAATCAAGTAGATGGCATTTCTTGTTTCGGTGGTTGTCGTTTTGTCTTTGTGTTTTGTAACAACTCTCACACCTTCGCCTGAACAACTCTCACACCTTCGCCTGGACAAAAACTGAACTACTGGGACGAGCACGAACAAAACGTGAATTCAAAGAAGCTTGGTTTAGTACAGACGACAATACTATTAACAGACATATTGATATTCCTGCAGTCTATCTGCAACTTAAGACAAAACGTAAGGACTCTATCAATAATCATATTAATGTAACTAATAATAACTTAAATCCACCCGCATCTGATACACAACAATCTAATCATTCCACAGCGACCATCCCTGACAACAAAATGCAGTCAACCATGACAACGCATCCCTCAACTACCACTCATATCAGTTCAACTTCAAAACAACCAATCAGACGCTCTCAATAGATATATAGATATATAGATGTGTAGATGTGTAGATGTGTAGATGGGTAGATGTGTAGATATATAGATATATAGATACAATCATTTTCAAAAGTAGTTCGGACACCTACTATTTTTAGCTAAAATCTACTATATAGGATGATTTCCATACATCCCCCCTCCCCCCAATCAATGTTGGTTTTCAAATCCAAACACGTTTCGGAACAAAATGTCCGTCTATTTGGGACACAACATTGAAAAGGGGGCGCGGGGGATCTGGGTTTGTCTTATAAATCAGTAATTTGGCTACCTGTCCCAACTCTTTTGAAAATGATTGTCTGAACCCTACAGCTTAAAATGAATTTTGTTAATGTGAATGTATTAGGAATATTTTCAGATGGTAATGATACATTTAGGTCGGGTGTATTAAGGTCCATTTTCCGCACATTCGAAAAGCAAGTTCGAGCAAAAATTGAAAAAGTTAATAATTAACACAGTATTGGGCCTCTCCTAGTCAATCTTTTCTGAATATCAAGTTCAACTTCGCGTTTTGAGTTCTGTTATGAACTTTTATCTATCCCTGGGTTGTTTAATATTATGTAGCAAGACTTCGCTTACATTGGCTTATACGGGCTCACCAGGACTTATTTTCCCTTAGGTTAAGTAACTTCCGGTTATTCTAGCCACTCATTTAGTCGAAGGCAATGGCTGAGACAACTGCTAACTTGAGTATTCCAAAGCAAAGGAGCGTTTATTTGATCATGTTTAGTCAATGCGTTCACAACTGTCCAGAGTAGAATTTGCGAACCTAATTGTCAATTCATGGCATTCCTGTTCGTGGTCGAGGATAATCCAGTGGGTAGTTAGTTTAGAGGCGCATCAAAACGGTGGTAGTCACTTCCATATGGCTATAAAATTGAGCAACACAGCTAGATGGCAAGCTGTAAGAAATTTCATCGATAATAGATACGGCATAAAACTGAACTTTTCCGACAACCACGCAAATTACTATACAGCATATGAATACGTTGTCAAGGAAGATACAGAATTTGTGCTGTCTCAAGGCCATCCAGACCTCGCAAATTTAGGACCACCGCCATCTACAAATGGGTCACGGCAACGAAAGAAGGCAGGAAAGATTTGCAAGGGGAAAAAACAAAAGCAACTGGCCGTGTTTGACGTTGTACGGATAATACAAAACAAAAAAATTAAGACACGTCTGGAACTGATGGCATTGGCGGCTAAATGGCAAGAAGAGGGTAAGACAGACCTTGCAGAGTTCGTTTCGAACCGGGGGCCTAAGATAGTGAACGAGGCCATCGATACTGCTAAAGAGCTGAGCGAGGCGCAAGCAAAGCTGGAACGCGCTAATAAATCAAGTCTTCAACTGTTGGAAGAGAGTGCGGCTAGTTCATGTGTCGAGGGTGCGTGGATTTCAGCTGCGAATGAAATTTTAGATACAAACGGAATCTCCAAAGAGTGTTTCACGTCTGCTATCTATGATGCATTGAAACGTGGTCGGGGGAAATATGCAAATTTATATCCATTCTTCGCCCCCTGACAAAGATTTTCCGATGTTTCATGAACCCAGCGCCTGGAAGCTTCGCTTGGCTTGGAATTGAAGATGCTGAGGTGGTTTGGCTAAATGATTTTCGCTGGAAGCCTTCGCTTATACCCTGGTGTGAATTCCTGCAAGTGTTAGAGGGTGATACTGTTCATTTTCCTGCTCCCAAAAATGTGATGAGCAAAGATATTGTGTTGGATAAAGACACGCCATTCTTTGCAACCAGCGATGCTCCGTTAGCATTTGTAAAAGGTGGTACTATCGACAGAGTCAACACGGAGATGATGGACGTAAGATGGTGTACATTTAATTTTCATAGGCAAATACCAAAACACCAACAAAAAGAGATGAAAACTTGCATTTCATGTTTTACAAAACTTATTATTAGCAGTATATAATTACATAATATAGTCAAACGCATTAAAGCTTCCGGGACAGACGAATTAAAATTAAATGATAGTGGTTCACACCTTGGTTCACACACTGATTCACACACACAAAATCTTAAATAACGAAAAAATAAAACGGTTTAAAATCAAGTTAAGGCCTGGAATAGTATCTTGGAAGTGTCCAATATTGTTTTCCCTAAATTTCAGACAATAAATTACCAAACTGAGAGTTAGCACGATCCACACTTTGGTTTATAAATCAGATAAGACCTTTCAAGTATTAATAGATTTGGGTGTGAATCATTTCATTTTATAAAATTTGGTTCATTTCGGCGTTAAATTAAAAGCAAAATATGCCAATAGAAATAGGTTTAATGCCACTCCTTGCTCAACGTAAAGACAAATGTAAATACCGCGTAAAATTCAAGCAGAAAATCAATAAACGTTTGTGTGAATCAAAGTGTGAATCACCTATACGCGCGTGCATCGTTTTGAGATCTCATGTTTCACTTGCTTAATACTTTGTTCTAAATCCTTTACATTTGATAACAGCTTCAATGTGCTTAGGCATGCTTAATAATAGATTGTTAATATAACTAACTGGTGTTTCGAATATAGTTTTCTGAACTCTTGTTTTAAATTCCTGCCACATTTCTTGCTGTATGCTCCTGGCGATGACTTGCCTCTCGAGCTCTCGTTTTACTTCATGAAATAAGTTCTCGATTGGATTAAGATCTGGTGAACGTGGTGGAATAGCAAATAAAGTAGCACATGCTTTCATTATTGCTTTTCTGGCAGCCTTGCTTCTCTGGGAAGGATCATTATCCATAACAAACCACTTTTCTTCTGTTTCTCCAGTGAAAAGCTTTGACAAATTCGTCTCAACGAAATCTCTGAAGTATTTCCCACTCATATGCTCCTTGGCCAGAACTACGCCTCTGTTATAGGCAATAGCCACAAGGAGATGTAATCGTTTCCCTCCTGCTAAATTCTTCGAGCCCTTGCTTGTTACTCGTAGCCCTTCGGACTTTTTTCTCCATATCTTACCCTTTGGGGCAGTAGCATCATGTATTGGTTGGCGCTTAAATACAAACGAAACTCCATCCAAGTAAAACGAAATGTTAGAGTGGAATAAACTTGGTTTGATTTTCAAAATTTTTTGACATTTCTTTGCAAATTTGTACCGTTTGGCATAATCACGACGATTCAGAACTCCCTTTTTTCTAGCGTTCAAAAACTTTAATCCACTGACACTTTGTTAACAGCATCAGATTTTGTGACTGATGATGAGCGTCGAAATATTTTAAATGTTGCACCTGGTGAGGGTAATAAACCTATAAGTGTATTTAGAGATAAATATTCGGAGGAATTAGCATATCCTGGTATATTTCTTGGACAGAAACGACCTGACAATACCAGTAGACTGACTGATGTTCATTGTAGTGAAATTTGCAAATCAGAATTAAGACGATCTGACCAAAGGGCTGGCTATTTTCTTTAAAACAAAAAAATTGCAAATGAAGATTTTGCTAGGGCAATCACAAGTTGCACTTAGAAAATGTAGTAGAAATAGTAACACAATTACTGCTGGTCAATTAAAACAACCAGGCGCAATAAATAACATGATTCACCATGATCAAGGATTTAAATTTTTAAGAGCATTGAGAGGTTCACCTCCATATTTTGAAAAGGCAAAAAAGGATATATTTGCAATGATGAGGCAGTTAGGTTCAGCTTCATTATTCTGTAGCTTCTCAGGATACTTGGTGAACTTGTTGACAAAAAACAATACACTGACAATCAACTTGAAAACCTCAAGTGGGAAGAAAAAAGTCGGTTGATTCAGACTGATCCTGTAACATGTGCTAGACACTTTGATTATCAAATAAGCCAGTTCATACAAAACTTTCTTTTAAGTACCACTGCACCTCTGGAAAAATTGCAGACTGGTTCTACAGAGTTGAATTTCAACAAAAAGGTTCACCTCATATTCACATGTTGATATGGCTAGAAAATGCTCCTACATTTGGAAAGGATATTGATTCTGATGTTGTTTCATTCATTGATAGGATAATCACATGTGAAAAGCCAACTGAGAATCAAGAGTTACTTACACTTGTAAACAGGCAGGTTCATCAACATTCTCATACTTGTCGAAAGAAATCCAAAAGTGTTTGTCATTTTAATTACTCACAGCCACCAATGTGGTCAACAGTAATTCTATATCCATTAGATATGGAAGATGATGAATTTGAACAATATACAGATGCATGGCAATTTCTAAAGAAGGAATGATATGAAACAGGGTGAGGATATTTCATTTGACCAGTTATTGGTTAATATTAAACTGACAGAACAAAATTATTTGTTAGCTGTTCGATCCAGCCTCAAGGCACCAACTATATTCTTAAAACGAAAACCAAATGAATTAAGAAACAATAATTATAATGCTGCATGTCTTAGTGCATGGCGGGCAAATATGGACATCCAATTTGTACTTGACGTATATGCATGTGCAATGTATATTGTATCATACACAGGGTGTCTCAAAAAACAAATGCAACCACTTAAATATACAAGAATATTAATATTGTTCGGGTTTACACCATAGTTGAGCTAAAATTACTTTTAGCATTTTAAATGAAGGATTAAGAGCCATTTTCAATTCCCAGAGGTGCTTATCTATTGCGCTTTAGAGCTGTATTAATGTTCCTGCATATTTAAGTTGTTGCGTTTTTTTTAGACACCCTGTATTTCTAAGGCTGAAAAAGGCATGAGTGAGCTATTGAGAACAGCTTGTGAAGAAGCAAGAAAGGGAAACTCCATTATCAAGCAACAAGTGAGAGATATTGGAAATAAATTTTTAAACAATGTTGAAATAAGTGCCCAAGAAGCAGTCTACATAGTACTGCAACTTCCAATGAGAAAATCTTCTCGCCAAGTTGTGTTTATAAACACTGCACCTCCTGAGGACAGAGTTCAATTACTGAAACCATTGCAAGAAATCAATGACATTGAAGATGACTCTGATGAAAGTTTATGCATCTGGTTTAATAAAGTGTTACACAAAACGACCAGAAAAACTTGATAATTTGTCACTTGCTGATTGGGCTGCATAGTACGACTCTGGTGGTAAGCCATACATCAAACCATCACATGAACTAGATATAGATAACTATCCACTTGGGACAGATTTAAATGATAATGATCATGAGGAAAACGAAAGTATACAAAAGAACAAGAAAAGGACTAAAGCCAGAATTATCCGAAGTGTTTGTTTTAACAAGGATGTTGATTCTGAGAAACATTACCGTGAATTAATCATCATGGAGAAATTGAAACAACAGACTTAATTAAAAGTTGTTCTTCTTACCAGGAACGATATTTGCAAGTTTAAAATTCAATAGATGAGCAAATGTAACAGTATGCTATGTGTAACAAAGATCTAAATGAGATCCAAGAACAGCTAAATGATATGGATGATAATAAGGATGATAATAATTATGATCTAATTGCTCCGGGAACACAAGATATTGAGCGCCAAGATGAAAATGAAGGCACACAAGACCTTCATCCAGAATTGAATGCAAACTATGACCTATCAGGTGATCTTGGAATTCCTTCAAGTGATCTTGGAATTCCTTCAAGTGCATCAAATACTGGGCAGCTAATATTACATGAAGAACAGGATGATGTTTACAGACAAATGGTACAAAAACTTAATAAAGAACACAAAGAATTTTTCTACCATGTGTTGCATGACATTAAAACTTCTGACAAACCATTCTACTGTTTTCTCAGTGGAGGAGCAGGAGTTGGCAAGTCACATCTCACAAAGAGTCTTTATCAAGCAGCATTAAAGTATTATAATACGAAAGCAAGGAGATGATTTCCCTCAAGTGAAAATATAATGCTTGCACCAACTGGCAAAGCAGCCTTCAACATTAAAGGTAGTATATTACATAGTGCACTTGAAATACCTGCATGTCAATCCTTGAACAATTACAAACCACTTGATTTAAGCAGGCTAAACACTTTAAGATGTCAACTTGGTGGTGTAAAACTTATATTTTTTCAAATAAATAACAGACTGAAAGATATCAAAGAGAGTAGAGATGACTTTGGTGGTGTAAGCATAGTTGCAATTGGTGATCTATTTTAACTAGAACCTGTAATGGATAGGTTTGATCTATTTTAACTAGAACCTGTAATGGATAGGATTTAAGAATCTAGACAATTCAGAATATGCAATTCTTGCCCCCAATAAATGGCAAGATTACTTCAATATGTTTGAATTCGAAGAAATTATGAGACAAAGAGAAAGCAAACAGTTTGCTGAAATATTAAACCGACTTAGAGAAGGCAAGCATACCAAAGAAGACATTTTAAAACTTAAGGAAAGTTTGATAAAGGAGAATAGCAATCAAGATCCAATGGATGTTCCACACTTGTTCATACAACATAAGAAGGTTAATGAGTTTAATGAAAAAGTACACAATGCATCAACTGGAGAAAATTTTTTTATTAAAGTAGCAGACAGTGTCATAGGAGCTAACTTAGCTAAACTTCAAGATAAAATTTTTAGTCAAATTCCAGATGACCCTAGGAAAACTAAACAAATTGTTTCAAAACCTTCACTTATCAGTCGGAGAAAGAACTGAGATAGCACTCAATGTACGAACTGATGATGGTATGAATAATGGTGCTGGTAATGTTGTTAAAAAGATACAATTGAATCAAAGAGGTAAACCATCTGGTATCATATAGGTACAGTTTGACCATTCAGATGTTGGTGAGAAAACCAGACATATTGCATCATATAGTATCGTACTATATTATATTGTATCATACAGTATCATATAGCATCATACTATGTCATACTGTATCATATCGTATCATAGTGCATCATATTATATCATACTGTATAATATAGCATCATATAGTTATCATAATATATCATACCGTATCAAATTGTATCATATAGTATTGTACTATATCATACCGTATCATACTGTATCATACTGTATCATATAGCATCATACTATATCACACTGTATCATATCGTATCATAAAGCATAATATTATATTATATAATACAATATAGCATCATGTAGTATCGTACTATATTATACCGTATCATACTTTATCATACCGTATCATACTGTATCATATCGTATCATACAGCATAATATAGCATCATACAGTATCATATAGCATCATACTATATAATACTGTATCATATCGTATCATATAGCATAATATTATATCATATCATATAATATAGCATAATTCTACATCATACTGTATCATATAGCATCATATTATATCATATCGTATAATATAGCATAATATACATCAAACTACAGGGTGTATAAAAAAAAAATGTCCCAAATGTAAAATTTCCGTTTTTCAGGATATTTTGCAGAATTTGGCAAATTTTTGTGTTCCTAAAGATAGTTAAGACTTATCTGGTATACCTAGGCCAAGTTTGGTTTTTCATTAACAAAATTATGTTACCGGGGGGGTGGTTCCTTTCCACTGATATTGAGAGGGCTTGCGCACGAAAATGTGAAGCCGAAATTGAGATATTATTTAGCTGTCTAAAAGTAGAAAAGCTTTTTAATAAACTGTCAAAGTTTCAGGAAAAATAATGCATACTGGGAGCAACGCGCGACCCCTAAAGGTGACAAATATTTCATTGCGCGCATTGGATTAAATGCATCGTTGATTTTAGCGCGACCGATCTCATACAAGTTGGGCAAATGAATAAATTAAAGCGAGAAACTGAACACAAAAACAAAGCGAATTTATTCGTGATGTTAATCCTCAGCATGTCCACCATTTCATTCTAAGCAAACTGCAGCTTGTCTGAGCATACTAAACACTGAACAGCGAACAATTTGTCTGCCCATTCCCCTAGATTTGCCGGTGGTAGCATAGGAGATTTGCAAGAAAGAATTTCGAACAAAATGGATAATTTGAGGCAGGACAGACAAATGTGGTTCGCCGTTCAGTGTTTACCATGCTCAGACGAGCCGCAGTTTGCTTAGAAAGAAATGGTGGAAATGTTGAGGATTAACATCAAGAATAAAAATCTTGTTTTCAAATCGCTTCGTCTTCTTGTTCAGTTTCTCGCTTTAATTTATTCATTTGCCCAGCCTTGCATGAGATCGGTCACGCTAAAATCAACGATGCATTTAATCCACTGCGCGCAATGAAATATTTGTCACTTTTAGGGGTCAACCATCACATTTTGAACGCCCTCTTCAGTTCCAGCTACACCATTTTTCTGATGCTTCTAGAATTGCCTATGCGTCCGTTTCATTCCTGAGAATATCTGACAAGAGTGGTAACGTTCACTGTGCCTTCCTTATTAGTAAGAGTTGCAACGCTCCTCTACGAGATTGGTCCATTCCTTGCCTAGAATTACAGGCTGCGGTCCTATCGTGTCGATTGCACAGTTTAATTAAAGATGAATTGGATTTTGTCAACATACTTCTGGTCAGATTCCATGACAACGCTTCAGTACATCAAGAATACGAAACGACGATTCCAATCATTTGTTGTGAATCGGTTGAATGAAATCCATGATATTTCATCTCAATGGAAACATATACCTGGTCCCCTCAATCTAGCTGACGATGGATCAAGAGGTATAAACATTCCAGCTATGTTGTCAAATGGCAGATGGTGGCATGGTCCGGACTTCCTATGGAAGGACAAGGAAATCAGGTCTACAAGGCAAGTCTGTGTTCTAATGTCAGAGAGTCCATTGTTGCAATTCCTAGTACGCTATTCTTCGTGGTCGAAGTTGCAGATCATGATGGCGTGGCTATTGTGTTTTATTCAATTAGTGAAGAAGCGCTACAGAGTCAAAAGGCGACAATTCTATCTCGAAGTAGATTAGCCACATTGAATCCAGTTATGACAGACAGAATCATTCGAGTTGCTGAAACATGCACCTATATCGTACGAAGCAAAAGACCCCATGATTCTTCCTGGTAATGACCACATGTCCACATTAATCATTCGGCACTATCACGAGATTCTTGGCCATGCAGGTCGTGAACATGCTCTGTCGTTCATAAGACAAAGATACTGGATACTTAGCGCAAGGGTCTAATTTTCATGGTGCAGAGAAGGAACTTCGAGTATCAATCCAAAGTTGGAACCAAGAAGCTATTAGAAAGGCGATAATCTCCAAGGAAATAAAGTGGGAAATGTGTCCCATGGTTTAGTGCCATAAGTGGCAATTCCAAACCCCAGTAGCCAGCCATATGAGCGGTGTTTGGGTCACAGTCGTCCACTATATATGCCAGCAGTGATGATCCTAAAGATTTTGAAACATTGACTCCAAGTCACCTGTTGCTGCAGCGACAAAATGTTGGTGTACCACCTGGTTATTTCACTGAACACGAGCTTAACTGTCGAAAACAGTGGCAATGTGCACAGTTTTTGGTGAAATTAAAACCACCTATCTAAAGAATACAGGCAAACTACAAGCACATGCAAGTAATTTACTGGTCAACACTCTGTGATTAGGGATAATAAATGTGCAGGATTGAAAACAAAAACTAATGTATTTATAATATAGAGGTGAGAAATTAATGCCAAAAAGAAAAATAATGGGTATTTAGGGAGTCCATAGTACATTTCACCTACTTGTTCCAAGTACTCAAGGTCATTCATAAATGGCTCTAACAGAGCATCAATGCCATATTGCTTAATTATCAGGGTAGTTGCAATTAACAAAAGCTGGATAGCATCACATTGTGATCTGTGCTTTGGATCAATATTTCCCAGAGTGTAGTGAACAACACCTAAATTGACAGAGATGGACATTTCATATATAATATCAGAAGGGAAATTCTCATGGTAAAAGACAATATAGATGTATCAATAGGACATGTACTGTATGTAATTAGATAATCATGCAATCTGTTTTGATAAATGGCTTACCCAATTTGTGTTTTCCACCTTTGCTCCCAAGCGGATTTGCAATCTCTAGCTCATCATAATACAATAATAATTGAAGTACTGTTGGATCTTTGGAGAACAAGGGATGGGTTTTAAACAAATGACCATCACAAACATCTTCAATGAGCCCATCATCTTTGTGCTGACGTTGATATCCATTTTGGACCCGATAAAATGTGAGGAAAACATAATTACTGCACATATAATAAGAGGGAAATATTGGGTGTATATTGTATTATTTTGATTACATAAGCCAGAGTACTAAGAGTGATGGATTATATATTTGGTTGCTGTAGACTTGCAAATACGTCAAAATATGACCTCTTTAAGAATTGAGTCGACATTGAGCATCTGTTCCAAGGACTGAAGAACAGGAATGTATATAGGCCGTATTCTGTCGGTCAAAAAGTCGCTTAAAACAAGTTTTGTCCCCCCCCCCATGGGGAATTCTTTTTGACAAGCAAAATCTGTCGATTATTATGTGTAAAATTCAAATTCACTTGTTGTAATTTTCACAAACCTGCAGTTTTTTAGTACAACACCGCCAAAGTTTCACGAAATCAACACATTTTGCAATTGTTCGGTGTCATTTTTCATCAAACTTTCGTTAATGTTTAAATGATGTTTTAATGTTTAAATTGAAGTTTCTCACATTCCGCTGAAAAAATCCCTGGTACAACGGCTCAAAGTGTCAACATGGCGCAGGTTTCAAGGGCGATACTGTACAATTTTAGTTACTTTTCATCAATTTATGGCTGGTTTCGTCAATTTATATGTTTTTAAAGTTTTTGGATTTGGGTTTGATCGCATGCAATGCGGCGAAACCATGATGACTTTGACGCTGAATGGTGAAATTTTTTGACATTTCAAGTCGAATTCCTGAAAATTCAGATGAACGGTATTAATTGTATGCATAGTTACATTTACACATACCTTGCCTAAATGTGGGAAGCGACAGGTAATTAACAGAAAATATGCGAGTGGACAAGAAAGTATAAAGTGGTTTTATTGTATATGTTTACATGCTAGTTCTACATAAATGTTCCACATAAAAAACTTGATCATGTACGGTCCACTTGAACATGCAACTTTGAAAAATTGTACACAATATACCTGGATGTTTTTCATGCAAAGACCTTGTTTCCAACCAGTAAGCTGTTCCATATCTTGCATAATTAGTCTTATTACACACAAAAAAAACAAGGAAGCATTTGTCTGAATGTAGATAAATTGAGCCCACAATCGATCTTTTGCATTGCACGGACGAACATCAGCAATAACCTACAGTAAAAGTTTTATTTACTTCGGCGCAAACAAAGCAAACAGAATGAAAGAGGCCCTTAAGATATTGACCAAAGGTCGTTTCTTGTACAGTTTGTTGCTTGATTTATGGAGCAACTCGAGTGTTCAGGGAACGTACAAATACGCTACGTTTTCATATGGTATGGCTGAAGTAAAAAACAGCTTTAGTCAAAGAATCTTGAGTATGTCAACTCTAGCCTGCAGATCACAATCTTATAAACTTTGATTCTAAACGGAATGGCGAGTTGTATTAATGCTCCAGTACATCAATTCGGGGTAATTTTAACTTGTAACTTTTGTATTATTAAGAGTTTCACATAAACCTGTCATTTTAAGATAAATAAATGCTCCAAAATGCAAACGTTTTTGATTTTTGCGAAGTTTCTGCCACAAATTAATCGTATTTATCGCATATTGTCTCAAACTCCTGATTCAAAAGCTCTTTGTATTGTTGCGTCGGAAAGCCGTCTGCCATGACTCCTACACATGTCCGAATTTTTTCCTGTTCTGTGACATCCAAGGTATCCAGAAAGGCATCAAATCGAAGATGCTGTAATGCTTCATGCATGATTTTGTGGCAAAACATTGACCTATTGTAGTGTTTACCAGACAGCACGCCTTTGACGGATCCCTTATTCACCATCCCCGATTCGATCAGTATATTCGATCAGTAGTTTTTAACATGCATTACCTTCAGCCCTGCATCTTCAAAAAGCTTTGATATTGCCGACAGAAAGGACATAATTGTATGAAACTCTCCTAATCACACGACCAGTTTGTTGTAAAACATCTTGTTTTTCCACCTCACTTGTTGCACCTTCGCGTATACAGCTTCGTCAAATACCATTACGATATGATCTAGTTGCAAGGCATTTGCAATTTCAACACCACTTTCGAGGATTGCGTTTATAGTTGAGTATTCAGTGGGCGAATTGTCAATGACAGGGAGATAACCGATTCTTGATTCGTTTGGTATTTCTGTTTCATTAAGCATTGTGTTGAATCCAGTCCATCCGGGAAGGGGACTTTCTTGGGAGTGATGAAACATTTTTACAAGTATGTATGCTAGATCTGATTTAAGTGAAATATTTGTTTTCTCATTTTCACCGTAATCTCTGATGTCATCAGGAATGTTAAATGCAGCAGTCTTTTTCACTCCAATGCTGTAAGGCTTTAGAGTAATGTTAGGCACTTTTAGCAATCGTTGGGTTTTCTTTATCACTGTTGTCTCTATATTGTTGTCGTCGTTGTTTTCTGAGGTAACCTGTTGGATAATGATGCCATTGGTGATGTGGGTTTGTTTTTTAGCTTCTTTCCAAAAATCGATATTGTCATAAACAACATTAACATGACACTCTGCAACAAAGCCTTTAGGAATAATATTTGATCTATTCGACGATTTTACCGAAATTTTGGTGGTGTTGTACTAAAAAACTGCAGGTTTGTGAAAATTACAACAAAGTGAATTTGAATTTTACACATAATAATCTACAGATTTTGCTTGTCAAAAAGTACTCCCCGTGAGGGGGGAACAAAACTAAACGAAAATCCAGTCGAGAATAAGGCCTAATACAATTTCATCATCTTTTAGCACCTCTTTATACCTGATCCCAAATCTTTTCTTCACTGTTCGATGCCCAACTGTAATCCGCCTTAGTTTCTATATTAAATGTAACATGAATTTAAAAAAAATAGCAACTGGAAAGTAATAAAACTCAGCATTTGGTGATTACTAAATTAGGAAGTATGAGCTTGTTCACTTGCAACACAATTACTGCAGGACTTACAACAAGACCAAAGTGCTCTTCAAAATAGGCATCTTGTTGATATTTTGTAGACACATGTTCGAATTGAACATTAGTTTATTATTGAGTCCAGTAACTTTTAGTTACCGTCGTAATGTCTTACAGATTTTTAATACTGACCTTTTTAAAAGTGTTAGGGCATCCAGGAACTTCGCAGGTAATATTCACTCCAGGGTTACACGTTGAAAAAACCTTCTGCATATTCGACAACAAAGCTTGCCCATCACAATGAAGAATATTGAGGGCTATTTTGCTTTCAAACACTCATTTCGCACGTGTTTTGGTGTTTGTTTATATCGAGATTTTACACTTGAGTTCTTAATTATCAAAATCACTGAGCTATATATCAAACGGGATTGAACGATAATCAATCGCTATTGGTCTATGCGTTGGTCATATGACAATGAGCGGTGTTAGACACAAGTGAGCATGCCGCATGTGCAACAAGTGCGCATTCTTTTCTTGTTGGCAGCCCTGCTGGAGAGATTGTTGTCAAAACGCAAAAATATTATAGTAAAAGTCAACTTATTTCTTTGCATTCTTATGGAGATCACGAAAGAATCATCATGTGATTATGTCATCGCCTATTCGAAGGAGAAAAATCTAAAAGGTATGCTAACAATTTATAAACAGGGTAAA
This sequence comes from Dendronephthya gigantea, assembly GCF_004324835.1. Classification (NCBI taxonomy): domain Eukaryota; kingdom Metazoa; phylum Cnidaria; class Anthozoa; order Malacalcyonacea; family Nephtheidae; genus Dendronephthya; species Dendronephthya gigantea. Next base: position 255,221 of record NW_021163076.1, read on the forward strand.
GCTAGAATATTGATGTTTCGAATTAATAATGTGCCCGTGTTTGCATTAAAATATAAGCTTGTGGTCGTTTAATTATACTAAGCTTATTACTATTTGGCTCAAGTAAATACAGGCCTATGGCTGTTAAGGAAACAAAAGCTGAAAGAATCCATGTTTACGATCAATTTTAAACTAATTCAAAGCGACTATGTTTTGAATTTAGCGCGCGCCATCTTCACACTTTGGCCTTTTAATATCATTGGCCTGTTGCTCTTGTAGCACTAGACTAGATACAGCTAATGATGTATTGAAAATTTATTAAAACATATTTATTTCAGAAAATGAGGTTGATGGAGAAGACTTTTTTAATTTGGACATGAACGACATCTTGCAAATAATTCTGTGTTTAAAACTACGAAGAAGTTCATCACTATTTGGCAAGAAGTCACCCATCAGGTACTGATCTATAGAGTATAATGTAGTATTTTTTAATATGTTTTGTTATTTACTGTATATACTCTTGTCCAAATTACATATTTTACAGTAATTTTACAGTCACCCAATTCAGGACAAGATTCTTGTGTGATACATCCTGTATACATCTTTATGTGATATATTTGAAGACTTAAATGTAATTGTCCATCAACAAATTTAACATTATTTGGTCAAATTGTAACTTCCTTTCATGTCTTGAATTGTTTGACAGGCACCAAGTGAATTGAGGACACCAATGAGAAACAGGACTTTAACAAGCCCAGGTTCTGATTTTAGTCTTTCACTGAGTAGCTCAAGCAGTTTACTTACCAATGGATGTCAGGATCAACTTCTCAATGATGTCAGGATCAAAGAGGACCTCTTGGATTAAAGACACCATCAGGCAACTCACATACAACAAGCCTGTTTACTGAGTCTGATTTCTCATGTACCCCAAACAGTTCGATTGATGATACTTTCCATGTTCAATCAAGTAAAGCCTCAAAAGTTATGTCAAAGAGAATACTTAATTATAAAGAAAACACACCACCATTCGAAGAATCCCAAATGCAGCCAACATAATTTAATTGATCAACAAAGACTGTAAAAGGGGTAGATATAATCCATCCTTGAATTTAGGAAACACTTATTCATGTTGCTTGTATATATATACATAATACCACTATGGTATGACATGAATGTACATTTACGTATTTGCTATTTACGTATTTGCTATTTGTTTCTTTACAGAATATGTCCCAGGCCTACTGCAGGTTATGGAATCAAACTGGCTGAGCAAATTTTGTTTACCCTACCAGGGTAAAAGTAAATTTTCTGCTACACAGTGTGGAAGTTTAAATAAATGATTTTTAGGAAATCTGCAATATCCTGTACTGATATTTCAAAGCTGATATTTCTGCTTCATTATGTTGTTCTTAATTTGTTTAAGTGGGAACCTGCTGTAGAAAAAGTTGTAGAAAAAGCTCTAGAAAAGGGGTATCTTAATTCAAACGAGAAAAATGCTTTGAACAGGCAGCTTACTGCCTCCATTATGGCACATACAGACTCACCAAAAGTTCATGAATGCAACCATATTGCTTTGTTGCTTGTTCAAAAATATCCATGTTTGAAGGGAGCATATGGTGCAGGACATGTAAGTTTCAAACAAATTCTTTATTTTCATCTTTGTCAAATGCATGGTTGTAATTATTTTTATAATTTTATTCTTTTGTACCAACAATGGGCCAATAAGATTGAAGAACGTGTCCGGAACCTCAGAAAAAGAGCATCCAGAAATGAGAAGAGAAAATACTTGGAGGAGGGTGTTGTGATACCAAATGGTAAACCAGGTAGAAAAAAGAAGATGCAGACAGCATCTCCTGCATCAATTCCAGAGGGTGAACAGAAGAATCGTTAGAAGCTCAGCAAAAATTGTTGGTGGTGATTTGGAGAGATGGAAAGCATGACCTGCCAAGAGTTAGAGCACTGATGGACAACACATTTGCCATGCATCGAAGATGTTCTAATTAATGATTAAAGAGTTTATCAGCTGCTAAACAAGTATCCGTTCTTCAAAGATTGTAAAGGAGTTGAAGTAAGTTGCCTGTTAGTGTACCTATATCTGAAATGCATGCCTTCTAATCAACATGCATGATTTATATGCCAAATATGTTTATTTAACTTTAGTGAAACAGTGCTAGAGACCTGTCCAGCACTTTTTTGCAAACTTATATTATTCGATTAAATTATATAATTTATGATTTTAGTTGCAGGCAGAGTTAGAATGGATAATTGAGAAAGGAGTTGTAAAGGATATGAAAGAACATTGGCATGTCAGGGTTCGAAATAATGCTCTAAAATATGTCTAATTTTGTAGGCTGTTTTTTGTAAGTGAAAATTTTTGCCGGCTGTTTTCCAAGCAAAGTTTGGTTAGGTTCTGGAGTGGGCATAACTATAGGAAATGAATAGTGATGCAAACCAGCACAACATTTGTAACAAAACAGCAATAAAATTATTTGTTCCAGGAACGAACATTAATTATAAATGCGTCGTAGACGACAAAAAATCCATCACTGTGAGTCAGTGTCCACAAAATCTTATCTGGTGCTCAGTTCATTTTGGATATCTTCTTACTATAAACACTACAGTATTATATAGGTTAGTTGGAATCACCACCAGTTGCGGTCACTCAGAGTTGAGACTAGAGTCACTGCTTTTCATTCTGCCCAGGAGAGGGTCTTTGTGATAATAATCACTGTCTTCGAAACTGTCCAACAACTCCAAATGAGCAGATTGAACTGGTGGGATTTCTTGACTCGGTCCTGGGGCATCTTCCTCTGACACATCAGATTGCATCTCCTGTTCATTTTCCCCACTCTCCGATTTCTCTCCGCACTCAGCTCCAACGTCTTTCAACCAATCTCTTAAGAATTCTTCCCTCTCTGTCTCCCTTGTCCTCTTTGATGCGCTTTCTCCTGCAGCATACTGCTTTCGTTTCCCTTGGTTCTTCCTTCGCAATTTTTCACTATTCCAGAGGTCCACAGCAAGCTCACCAAAACTCTCACAGAAAACGTGCAGGGTGGGACCAGTCACTTTAATGCGCATTAAATCAGTCAAGTTACGTTCGTTCAACCGGTTGCACTAGTCAGTCTTGACTACTCGCAAGTACGAGATAAATGACTCGCAGACTGCATTGCCGTACAGGCAGCAGAGACACAGCTTGATCAGCACCCACAGTTCTCGTATCTCCTCAAGCTTTATCTTCCAGAGCCTTGGCCACAGATCAATGGAGTCAATAACAGCTATGTTAAAGTATGCGGTTGCCCACTGCACTAACATAACATACTGCTCCTGCAAAAGTTCTTTGCTGATCTGTCGTAGTGGGTTGACAGCTTTGAAGCTTTTGAAAACATTGGAGATTGCTTCCATTTGTACTGACAGCTTGTCCTCAGTGGCGTCTTCCATCCAAACGCGAGTATTCAAGAGCTTGGCAACGCTGTGTGCTACTTCATCTGCGTTTCTTTGGGCGATTCACATTCATCAGTATGCACCAAACTCCCATAACCGCGCGCAAGTGACTGGTAGATGGCTGCAACATTGCGATGCATCAAGGAGTTAACTGCATCCTTGCCCTGCTGGAGATGTGTTACAGCAATACCCTGATACTGGGGTTCTTGAGTAACAACAGACAGGCCTTCCTCTTTGATTACAGAGAGCATGTGTTTCACAGTTGGCAGCACGGACGTTGCAGTTGCATTTGATTCTTCTGCTCTACGTTTCATAATCTCATATTTCTTGAGGGTTTGGTCCACTGAGTCAACTTGCTTGACAATGTCAACTTCTCTTGTCTTCTGATTGACCAAAGAAAGTAGCCGAAACTGGTTCTAAAATGTCAGCATACAAGGCAGATTTTAGCAACACAGAAGCTTTTGCTATGCACCGCCTCTTCCCTTCAAGAGTCGCCTTGTCATTCTGCTTACTTGTATCTGCAATGACGTTCTAGATAATAATAATAATAATGATGATTTATTGGGCAACATATCCACATAGTGGCTCTACATTTCCCAATCTCTACAATATAAATATTTATAATATATAAAATATAGAATACAATATAAGAATGTATAGAATATTAAAAATTCATGCAAGAAATGTCAAGTTATTAAAATTAAAGGTTCATGAATAAAAAGCTGATGCTTTTTCAAGGCACAGCTTGTAGGTATATCTAGAAAAGGCTTTAATATTGGAGCATGATCTAAGTTCTGCTGACAATGTATTAAAATGCTGTGAAGCTAGGTCTTGGAAGGTATTAGACACCAAGGATCTTTCCAATTGTATGCTGCTAGATGACCTCAGGCACCGATTATGCTTAAAGACCTTTAGTTTCAGATAGTCAGGTCATGTTGTGCTGTATAATGTTTTATGGGCGGTTTTCAGCAGACCCCACTCGCGATGCTCTTTCACTGGCAGCCATTTTAGTTTCAAAATATCATCCATGGAAGCGTAACGTCCTAAAACAAAGCTGGCAGCCGCTTTTTGGACTTTTTGAAGTCTCTTCATCAAATAGTCTGGCAGTGGATGGTATACAATGTCGTTGTAAAAAAGCTTACTAAGGACAAGGGTTTGGACTAAGTTCTTTTTTAAATGGAAGGGCAAAATGTTCTTTAGTTTCTTTAATGATGCTAAGGTTGCATAGCACGATGAAGCTGTATTTCTGACATTTTCTTCCCAATTGAGGTGTTGGTCCAGATATATGCCAAGGAGCTTTGTTGATGGAACATGCTCAAGGATTATATCATCAATTGAGATGTGCATGTTGGTATTCTCAAGGTGATGCACCTTAGATAATTGGGAAGTAGAAAACAACATTACCTTCGACTTATCTGGATTAAGTACTAAGTTTGCATTTTTAGACCACCTGTCGAGGCGATAAACACTTTCAGATAAATCGTTGAGAACAGTAGTGATATCCCCAGGTTTGCAATGTTTGTAGGCGGTGGTGTCGTCTGCATATTGGTGGCACGTTACGTCAGGTATACATGATGGAAGGTCAGCTACATAGAGATTGAAAATGAGGGGACCCATTATCGACCCTTGGGGCACACCAAAATTTACATCGCGATAGTTAGATTTCTTATCGTCAACTTGAACATAGTGTTTCGACCTGTGAGGTAGTCTATTGTCCATTTGAGATAGGTCTTTGAAAAGCCTAGATCATTCAGTTTACTTAGGATTGTTTTAAATTTGATGGTATCGAAGGCTTTTGAAAAATCGGCCATGATCATCAATGTAGCTTCACCGCGCTTCATGGCATATTTGATATCATCTTTAATTCCTAATAGCACTTTAGTTGTCGAGTGTCCTTTCCTAAATCCTGAAATGTTATTTTTATATATTGTGCACGCTTCTATATAACTGGTGACTTGGTGATGGATTAGTCTTTCGTACACCTTTGATAAAACAGGCAGTATTGATATTGGGCGTAGATCAGCTGCACATGTTGGATGGCTATTGTTTTTTGGAATAGGCGTTATTCGCGCCACTTTCCAAGCATTTGGAAACATAACTTTGGTAATAAGATAATTGATTATAGCAGTTAATGGAATTGCAATGTATTGAGCAACAGGTTTGAGAAATTTGATCTGGTCCTGTAGACGTATCGAGGCGAATTCTCTTAATTTCACACAGAACCTCCTCGTATGTAACAAGACGTAATGTGAACTGTTGTTCCAGTGGAATTTCTGTCTCAATACTGCTGATAAAATTCAAGAGATCATCTTTGGAGTCCATTACTGAAACACCGGCAGTTCGTGTTGATGTACCTGCAAAATGATCGTTTAGTTCATTTACGTCTAACCTTAGCGGCTGTGAGCAAGGGCTGAGTATACGATGAATAACACGATGACGAAAGAGCGATGTTAATAAAAGATCGTTTAGCTTCCTTTATTTTTGTTTTTAGCAGATTACGGACTTCACGAAATGAATTCCACGCATCGGTGATGTGCGTCAAATACAATCCCCTTTTGTCAACGAAAGCTTTCATAGCTTGTAACTTATGGTCAATCCACCGGGTACCGCTCAATTTGGAAGGCTTGACTTGTCTGTTCTCAAAGCTGTACACCTCTTTCAGGATTTTATGCAAACTCCTCAATTCTCTCAATCGCTTTCCAGAGTTCTGATAAATGTAGTATAAATCCTGCAATGCTGTTTCAACTTCCTCCATGTCGTTCTGAATCGCGTCCTTTATAGCTAGTTCAAGTCGATGATTCATGCACCAAAAAATATTGATGTGCTTGCCAAACTTTTGCTGCAGTAGGGAGATGACACCAGCTCGCAAATTCGAATTAGCTGCAGTACCATCAGACTCGAAAAAGACAATTCTCTGCAGTTTCTCTTCAATACCACATTCCTTGAAGGCATCGATAATAGCGCCTGTGATCCCTTGCGCATCTTGCGATTTCACCGATTTCAAACTTAGAAATGCGAGTGAAGCTTTAAAGTCATCTGGATCTACAAACAAAATATATACGACTTCTTTCTCTATGCACGCTGCATCAGTCACCCTGTCAGCTAGCACAGTTACAAAATTTGCTCTCTTGACTCTCGTACAGTGCTTTTGTGGCAAAATGAATGAATAGCGAGCAGCCTTTGTCATTCTTGTAGGTACCACCGGGCATAAATTAACTCCATGTAACCTTTCAATTTCTACGTGGTCAACAAAATCAGAATAAGGCCGTCCCTTGTATGCTATCATATATGCAATGTCAAAGAGATTCTGCATTGGCGCGTCTTTCATCAGGTGTAAGCATTCCCATATTGCTGATTGCCTGAGCAATGGGGGCATCAGCTGGCACTGGAAGTGACTGCACTCGCACATTTCTGTTCTCGGTGGCTGCCTGTTCTTGTCCTTCAAGTTGCAAAGCTTGTTTATGAAGTTTACTTTTAACTTGCTCTGTTACAGCCGATGACTTTAAATTGGTAGACCCAGTAATAAAGGCGTTTGTGTCCTAGGAAGTTTGGTACTCCATTTAACACAAATATCGCACGTCAATATTTTTCTTGTTGCTGCATCAAAAAGATACTTATTTGTCTTTCTCCAATTCTCAAAAGTGGTTGTTTTGACTTCCCGACCCGACATTAAAGTGCCTATATCACTCGTGGGATCTTTACGGATTCGAATAGAGCTTGAAAAATGAGTTTATAAGTTCTACAACCTTTTTTGATATAATTAAATAGTTTTGAAAATACGTCGGTTGAGGGGACTGGGACTCAGGAATGATTTGCAAACACGCCGTCTTTTATAATGTAAACATGAAGAGTTTCACTGGCAATATAGTTTGCGCTTTTTTAAAAAAAAATGCGGGAATGGTGCGTTGTGTATGGCTGTAGCAACTGGGCGAGTTTTTCTCAAAATATTTTACCTTATTGGAAGATTGAAGTAAAATTACAATTGATTATATTGTTTGACAAGAACTCGGTTCCTGAGTCCCATCGTCATGTTTAGATGTAAATATTTCCAAACTATTTAACTATATCAAAAAGGATTGTAGAACTTATAAACTAATTTTTCAAGCTCTATTCAAATCCGTAAAGATCCCACAAGTGATATAGGCACTTTAATATTTATGGGTTTTATCTCTATTACGTTAAAATTTTTACAGCTGTAATGTTGCCGATCAAGCGAAGCGAAACGTTGTCTCAACGTAATGAATGTGTAGCGCCTGGTCACTGAATAACTTTGCGCATATGTGGTTTCCGGACGGCGCGCAAGGAACTTTTAACAACATTATTTAAATGTATAATTCTTTTAGGATATAGCGTCGCCTAGATTATAGTTTATAATTCTGTTAGGAAATAGACTTGCCTAGTTTAATCTTTACGGCGCAAATATTATTTACCTTATATTTCCTCTTATAGCTCATTATCACTTTTTTCCTAATGGTGTTAACACTCTTTAACACCGAAATTGTTGTCCACAGGAAGCTTGGAAAACATAAATTCTATGATGTTGGTAGCTGAAGGAATGGTTGTCACCAAGTTCAAGAATATGAACATTCTTAATGCGGTAATTTGTCTAAAATCAGCATATTATACATTCAATGCTGAATACCCTAAGGGTGTCACTGGGCACACAAAAAATTTTTTTTTTTTTTGGAGCATTTGCTGCTTCCCTCCAGTGAGAAGAGGATAGTAGATAATTTCATCGCATCTATGAAGTGAACTTCTTTCATAGTGTAAATATACACACTTCAAATTCAATTATACACACTTCAAATTCAAGCCAGGAACAGTTGATGGAAAGATGAGTCAACTATAGGTCCTCCGGCAGGAATCTACATATGATTTATGGTTGACTTATTTCTCCATCAACTGTTCCTGGCTTGAATTTGAAGTGTGTATAATACCACTCAAAATTAAGACCCTTTAAACCTCTAGAATATTCCTGCATCAAGTGAAATGCCCAAAATCACAAATAATTTTTTGTTTAATATTTATTATTAAATGTTATTTAACAAGTTACTGTTTTTAATCTCATTCTAATGCTGAAATTGGTTCAGTTATTTAGGAGCGACCGGTTTAAATCGGTACTTTTGACTAAAAAATAATTAGTGCAATAGACCAAAAGCTAAAAGGTCATTTTGAACAATTACTTTACTGGTTAAAACGACCAATTAAAAAGGGTTGTTTCAGACGCTTTAAAACAACTATTTTTAACGGGTTATTTTAACCCGAATAATTATTGGTTGGAACCGCTAAATGTTAATGGGTTATTTTGACCCATTTATTCTTCAGTTAAAATGACCTATGTAAACTGGTTGTCTCAGACGCATTCAAACAACTCATTTTTTGGGGTCATTTTAACCCTTCTGTTTTTACAGTGTAGTGTTGATAGCAGTGAGGCTAATAAAATGAATAACATAGAGAGTGGGCCGGCAAGTTTAAACCAAACAGAAAATATTTCAAAACATGAAAAAACAAACATGAATCGGTTTCACAAGTCAATTAAATTTTCTATAAGTCAGTGTCAAATATGTAAAAAAGCTTAGCCTTCAAAATCTAAACCAAAATTACAGACCTCTTACATTTGCCCCAGATGTTCAAGAGATAAACAGTAACCCAAAAAGTTCTTCCATGAAAATTGTATGATCCCCATCTGCTGTCCCAGAAGTATTGAAAAACCTGACACGAATTGAGAAAATGCTTATTGCTCATGCCCTTCCTATCATGAAAGTTTATTTAAAACCTGGTGGCCAGAGATGTTATTCTGGGCATTGCATTAACTTGCCTCAGAGAGTTGAAAGGTTGGCTTAATCACTTCCACATTGCCCTAAACATATTCCACTAATTGTTGTTACAAGAAGGAAAAGATAATACTTTCAAGGATGCTATTGTTAGAAAAAAAATGTTGAGCTTGCATTAGCATGGTTAATTAAACATAACCCACAATATCATGATGTTAATGTAAATGTGTCTATACTTGAAACTTTGCCAGTTAATGGTGTCTCAACTGATCTTCAAATAATTGAAACAGCCAATGATCCAGAAGGCAATTTTGAAGAAGAACTTAATGATTCTGATGATCCCACTGATGATGATAATGACAAAGTTTTTAATTACAAAACGGGAACAAGTACATTTCTTCCCCATAGTCACAATGATCAACTTGAATCAAATGCTATACATAGTAAATTAGAAACTAAGACTACGATTAACTGGCCACCTGTTGAAAATCAACCACTAAATGAATACAAAACACCATTTTTAGCAACAATGGCATTTCCTTGTTTATTTCCAGATAGCAAAGGTGATTCTACTTATCCATCATTGCATAGACATAACACTTTCTTGTAAAATTCAGCATCTCATAAAATTTGCAGAGTTCATTGATGGTAAATGGATATATAGGTTTGCCTCGCATCCTAGGTGTTCATATTGGGCTCTAAATATGATTCAAAGACAGAGAATTTTACAACAAAGTGCAATTTTTCTGAAACAAAACCCTGATGAATCACATCTTACTATAGACCAGTAATAGTTTTATGGCTAAGTTGTCAAGATATGCAAGTAACATTACTGGAAGCTCATCTTATTGGTATAAGATTCGAGAAGATTTAAAGGCTATTATAAATTGCAAGGGAACTCCCACAGTCTTTTTTACATTTTCATCGGCAGACATGCACTGGCCTGAATTGCACTCACTGTTAGATCAAAATTATGAAAATATAACAGCAGATATAGAGGGCAAAATGTTATTAATAACCTACATTTGGTTGATTGGTTTTTAACAAGCGTTTGGAAAGTTTTCTTAAATACTGGCTTTATGATACTTTGGGTGCTGAATGACATTGTAGCCCAAAGTAGCCCAATCGCTTGACGCAGAATCGTTTCTGTGCGCCTTCAGCCGTTTCACTGCTCGACATGGTCTTCCAAAGGCTATATACAGCGATAACGGCTCCAACTTTGTGGCTGGCAGTAGAATCCTGAAGGAAGAGTTTGAGAAAATTAAATGTGACGAAGCACAGTTGAAGATTCATCATAGCTTGCGAGCAAAAGAGGTTTCGTGGATTTCAATCCACCCTTAACTAGTCACAATGGTGGAATATGGGAGCGTATGATATGTTCTGTTTGTCGGATACTAGCGACAGTAATGAACCAGCAAGTGGTTGACGATAAGGCATTCCATACCTTCATCGTCGAAGTCGAGAGAATTCTGAACAACCGTCCTCTTCTTCGAAACACCAATCAACCAGATGATTTTGATCCGTTGACTCCAAGTAAACTTCTCCTTCTGTATTCCAATTCTTGCGTATCATTTGGTGTCTTCGTCGATACAATAGACGTTGGCGTCAGGCACAACTCCTTGCTAACACATTTTGGAAGCGATGGATCAAGGAATACCTCCCGACACTGCAACGCCGTCAAAAGTGGCTCCAACAGAAGAGAAACCTGTCGGTCAAGGACTTGGTTCTAATGGTGGACAAAGACTGTCCGCGCGGAAAATGGCCTATGGCGGTGGTCAAGGAAGTGTTTCCAGACAAAAAAGGAATTGTGCGCCACGTGAGAGTGAGGACAACCGGTGGAACATTTAAGAGAGATGTTTGTAAACTTTGTTTGTTAGAAGGAGATGTAAACAATGATAGCTAAATTGTTCACCTAGCTTTACGTATGGTATGTTTGGTTAGCCTAGATACTTCTGGTGGTTTATCTATCTAGTGTTACGGCGATAGGGGCCGGTACGTAGTATCTAGGCCCGCAAATGTTAAAGCCTGTATGCAGGCAGACAGAAAAAAACCGTTAGAACCGGCGAATATTGGGTTTTATATTGCTTTCTGTTTGAGCAGCCTGCTGTTTGAGTGTATATCATGTTTATTAGTTTATTCATATTTATTATCTGGCGAAAAAAAACAGTCAGGCAGGAATTCGATTGTTCAGTGCAATATTGGATTATGTTATTAGTTTTATCTGAGATATTTGTAAATTGTATTTGTAGAAACCACATTTGTACGCGATGTTGTGTGCGTTTCTGTCGTCTAAGACAACGTAATCGACATCTCTGTAGTAAATTCATTCCCTAGAAGCAATCATATTTAATTAAGAACACATTGACAGTCGGTTGAATTTATACTGTTCATAGCATATATGCATGACGTTTTTAGAGTAACAATACCGGCAAAATAATGAAGATAACCCTGATTATTTTTCAACAAAACGGCAATAAGAAACTATTCTAATATAAGAGTACTAGCTAGTAGGAAATTTAATTTTGAATTTACTGTTTGATAAATATGTTATGAAGGGAATATTTTAAATTTATAGCCTACCAGGTGACAAGCCGCTTTTTTTCCCGGACTCAGTTCAAGAAATTTTTGTTTGGAATTTGGAGTAAAGAGCTAAATAAAGATAAAGTGCAATAGGCCTGAGATTATCATGTCTTAAACATAGTAATAGCTATAATTAAATGAATAGTTATTAAGTCATCAACTCATCAACATCTTCTGTAAACCATCCTTACTTAGGCAATGTCTGCATCATCATTGCTTGGCTAACATTCCTCGTCCATGTTATGGTTTTCAAGGGAATCTACACATGCAATAAAAATATTTGTTGCTGTATATTTTGTAATTGGTTCAAATGCGTAAAACCTATATGAAAAAATGGAATAGTAAGGTATTTAGTTGCAATTGACCTTGTATATTGTATATAGCTATCTGATATGACGTTTTTATTCGTTTTTAACAATTTTAGAATAATTTATTTTGTACTTGTGCATGTAAAATTGTAGCTGTTTCACATCCCTCTACTGGATTTTCAACTTGCTCCGACACAGGAATTTCCGGATTATAATCCGAAATAGAAATTGCTCAGAGGGTACGGGTGATATACACATACCCGTACACGTAAATGGGGGAATGACTTGTAACTTAAGAAATCCAAGATATTCCGGGGTACGAAAACTGATCAGAGAATGGTAACTTTCGCTGTTGAGTTTCACCATAGATTGTTGAAAACTTTGACAAGCATATGTGCATTATTTATTTGGGCATAATGTTGAAGTATTTTACTATTTAAACAGCCCACAAATAGTAAACAGAAAACACCCGTATACGTGTTTGTCTTTTACGTGTAGACCATGGTCTTTTACGTGTAGACCATGGCGGGGAAACGGGTAGAAATTATGGGTAAAAATGCTGACATCAGCAGCAATTGGAAAACAAAATGGCGATACTCGTACCCGTAAACATTTTCGGTCGAAAAATTCCGTCATGTGGAAAATCGCCTTAATGAAATTCGGAATTACACTATATAATTATTAATTAATTATAACAAAATAAGAATAGATATTGATAAACACTTTTGCATACCAAAATCGACCCAACTCAAAAATCTATCATCCAAATTTGTTTTCATGAGTTTGAAAACTTTGGAGTTGACGGTATTTGTATTTCCCCTTTTTTTTAAATCAGGTAGGGTAGTCTCTTCGTCCTTGGCAAGTAGTGCAACTTGGCGTAATACTAATTTATACAAAATTTGCCAGTTAACATAGCTATACTTTCCTAATTTTACAATATTTTGCAACGAAACTTAGCTATTTTACTAAATTTTGGATGCTCTTTCCAGCTGTGCCGATGAATTCTCGGTTATTTTCCTAGTACAAAATTTAGTTTAATAAGGGATTGGTCCATTAATGTAGTGTACTAAAAATTAAGCTATGATTCTAATTAAAAACTAATGTACAACACCATATATCGCTCAACATCATCTACTTCGTCTAACACTGTTACTTTGATAGCAATAGCAGGGAAGAGATTTCCATTTTTTGTCGTCCGGACTTTTGTGTTGGGATTAATGAATGTCGGTACCTGAAAAGATTGTGAATACGGTATATTTGAATTCACATAGCTCACACAAGGATAGGTTGGTCAGACGGACGCACTTTATTGAATTTATTTAAGTTTTTGGGTTTGTATTTATTTAATTTTCTTTACAATCAGCAGCTAGGCGTCAAATTTTCATATGGTCTAACCAGATGCTTAAGGGTTAACAGTTACACATGCATGAATAAATGTCTTTATAATTTTGAAATGTTCGTTGAATGTAAATGACAAACATCACTGAAATACCAGCAGTTGAATGGATCTATAAAAGCAGGTCAAATTATGACATGGTGCCAAATTTTGAAATTGGCTCACACAGATAAATTATGTTATACAAGCTTGTTATAACCTAATTATCAAACATTTTTTGCCAATAATTAACAACCATTTGTATTCCAGCCATTTTTAGCGGGTGGTATTCACATTTACGTTCAAATCCTTACATTCCATGTGTGTTTACGTGCACACAATTATAATGCGTGGCATTATGAATGAACATTTATATTATAAGAATACATATTATAAGTGAATTCTCAAACAATCTGCGGGGGGGGGGGGGCTGTCACAACCCCCGTCCCAGGCTGGTGCACCCATGCCTGCCACCATTGAATAATTTTGATTTGTATACCAGACAATATGGATATACTACATGTGCAAGTCCTTTAATCCAACAAGGCTGATGTCCAGGAAGGATCAGGAAGAGAGCCTTTTGAATTTCCTCGAAGTGATCTTGTTCCAATTGCTCCCACAACTCCTTAAATCTTGCCACCCATTCAACCAACATTCCCTGAGAACAGCAATAATCATTTGTTTTTATACTATAATTTTAAAAGTGCAATTAGTCTAAGTAAAAAGTATATCTGCAGGCCTCAGGTTAGCAATGCATGAGCTTAAGTATAAATGTAAACTTACTTTGTTTTCCTACACAAGTACTTTTAATGCTTTTTCTTTATCAGAATCAAAATCTTCTGGCTGCAAATTATCTTCGACATAGTCAAAGTGGATGACACGAAACCCATTTGACAATGGGTTTCGCCCGCACTGTCAGAAATTTGACCATATTTTTTTGAAAAGTCAAATTCCAGGGGGTTCGCCGAGGGAATGATCGTCCTTGGAATTGACTCGATGCAGAAGATTTTTCCACAGTACATTATAGGATCAAGCAACAATCTTGTATCTGATAAAATCGAGTTACAGCTATCTTATATAATTACTTCTTTTCATTTTGTACAATGGATAATGAGTCAAAATATAGAGTTTAAGTGTTATATATACATTAAGCTTAGTATCCCGCCTGTCTGCTTCTTTGTCGTTAGATGACAGGAAAAGGCTTCCCTTGGGAGCAAGCATTCCACTTCCACTTGACCCTTGTGTCAAACCACTCTCAATTTGGTTCAAGAATTCTCCAAGAGATTTATAAATGCTGGGTCATCAACCATTACCACAAGGGTTGTGGATGCAAGTATCTCCAGGATCTTTTTATTAATTGAAGATAGTATAGCGATTGATACACGAGGCGGAAAGCGTATTTTAAAACTAGAAATTAAAGACCAGCAAATAACTTTGAGACAAGACATAACAAAATATAAAATTTACTGGCTAATGTCTGGTTGTATTGTTCACAACATCTTCAGAGCAATTAAACTTAGTAATAGTTTAAAAAATAGTTTAAATAATTTAGTACAAATAGTTTCTAAACAGTTACAATAACCATAATTCTTAGAAAACTAAAGTAATTAAAGACATAGCAAAGCATAGTTAAGTATTAAATAGACCAAGAGGAGTTGATGGTTTGCAAATTCTATCACAACTTCAGAAATTTCTCTCTTCGAGATCACATGTTGTGTATTTGTATAAGTGTCAATGCTGTAGTGCTTTGTATGTTGGCCAAACTCTCCGACAAATACACACACATGTGTGAACACATGGGTGTTTCGCCTTTGACAGGAAAGAAATGTTCTGTTTCAACCATGTCAGGCATACTCGCTCATATCATACCACAAAACATGATATTTCTCCCTCTGATTTTAAAATCCTTTCCACTGGTATTTCTGAAACTGACTGCTCATTTGCAAAAGCCTTTTCATATCTAAGCTTTATCCTATCTTAAATGCTATAACATTAGGTCAACTCCTCTTGACCAATTTTAATACTTAACTATGCTTTGCTATGTCTAATTACTAACCAGTATTTAATTTACCAATATGTTTACTGACCGGTTGTTTTGTATCCTTTCCTCTTATTAGCTTTTTGAATATTGTAACCATTTAGAAACTATTTGTACATACGTGTATATAACATACGCTTGCTCTGAAGATGTTTTGAACAATCCAACGAAACGTTAGCCAATAAATTTTATATTTTGTTATGTCTTGTCTGAAAAGTTATTTGCTGGGCATTAATTTTCATTTTTAATTGAAAATAGCTGCATATATTGCAGTGGCGTAGCCAGCATCGATAATTGGGGGGGGCCCATATTCATATATTCATGTTAACAGACTGTAAAGACAATTGACTTGAAAAGAAATTAATCCTGCGTATCACGAATATATGAATATTGGCCCCCCCAATTATCGTTCTGGCTACGCCACCGATATATTGTTACAAGTACAGTAACAGGACAGTTAAATTAATTCATATGGAAAATGTTATTTTAAACTATTTGACATACTCGATGTGCCAGCAGTTGTTTGATTAACACCAGATAAAATAAGTGGATGATCTCTTGTTGGGACACCTTGTGCTTTGGCCAAGATATCCTGGGACAAAGACTTTCCAACATTTTTATGGATCGAGTATAGTAAACCAATGTTGCTTTCCTCTGCTTGTAAAGAAAATATACACTAGTCACTATCTATATAACTATGAATTGTAAAATAGATTTATTTTAACAATTAAATACCAAGATAATCAGATCTCTCATCTCTAGACATTTTATCAAAGAATCTTACAACATTGTATAAACCCAATCTGCACGCAAGCAGGCACTCCCCACTACACTCCCGGATCCGCATTTAACAAACTGATCCTGAATTACTGAGATTGCAGTCTTTTATATCTGATCTTTCTCGTGACGAAGGCCCTTTCTTCGGAATTTTCGGCGATTCGGAATTTTTCCAGTTTTAGAATTGCCGGAACCGTCCACTGATTATTTTGCTTTCCAGATTCGGAATTTTTCCAGTTTTAGAATTGCCGGAACCGTCCACTGATTCCATTTCGGTCTAATACGTCATTACATCGTTCGATGAAAAAGGGTACCCTTTTTGATGAACTTATGACCTTTATGATAAAACGAAAAAGGGTACCCTTTTTTCTTTGTTCTGCAGATATCAAGTGGGACGAAAAATGGTATGAAGTTTTTATAACTGTCGTGCCGCGCTAACGCGTAAGAAAGCACACCGTTTGAAATCAGTGGACGGTTCCGGCAATTCTAAAACTGGAAAAATTCCGAATCTGGAAAGCAAAATTTAGAGAAAATCCATCTTTCGACTTATGTACTTCTCATCGACTGCAGTAAATACCATACCCTTTTAGATGGCATAAAGTATTTCTGAAATACGTACAATACCAATCAGTGGACAGTTCTGGCAATTCTAAAACTGGAAAAATTCCGAATCTGGAAAGCAAAATTTAGAGAAAATCCATCTTTCGACTTATGTACTTCTCATCGACTGCAGTAAATACCATACCCTTTTCGATGGCATAAAGTATTTCTGAAATACGTACAATACCCCCACCTTTTTCCGAAAAAAAGGCGATGTTTATCGCTCAAGTGCGTCGTTTGCGAACATGATGAAAAAGGGTAACCTTTTTCGTCGATCTTGTTGTTAAGAAGTAAGACGATAAAAGGTACCCATTTCGGTCTAATACGTCATTACATCGTTCGATGAAAAAGGGTACCCTTTTTGATGAACTTATGACCTTTATGATAAAACGAAAAAGGGTACCCTTTTTTCTTTGTTCTGCAGATATCAAGTGGGACGAAAAATAGTATGAAGTTTTTATAACTGTCGTGCCGCGCTTACGCGTAAGAAAGCACACCGTTTGACTCGGCGTGCGCTTTCAAAGCCGAAGAGTATAATTTATTTTCTCCTTGAAATTAATTTTAAAGTCAAAAATGGCGGAGTACTTAGTCTTAGAGCAGAATATCGAATATGTAAAAGAATGCGTCCAAAAGAATCACACTTATTGGCAGATTAGCGCCAATTTCAAGCGGGAGTTTCCAGAGGTTAATCGTGGTTTTTGGAAAGAAACATTCGTTTGTTCTGTTCGAAGAATGGCATAAAGAAATTGGACAATTTTCAAGTCGACAACATTGTCGAACAGTCTATCAGTGAGGTACGGTATAGTATGAAAGATTATCCACACTGAACCGTTTGAATATAATACACCTGTGCATATTGTTGAACAGGTAGGAGCGTCCTATGGTCGGAAAATGATGGCTGGCTAATATTAATAGTAAAGGACATTGTCTTAGTCGTCGTCAGGTTCGTGCGTCGCTGCAACGTGTCAACCCAGTTGACCACAACAGAAGGAGAGATGATATTGTTTGAAGGCAAAACCCCGTGCCATACAATGCTCCTTACAATGAAAACAAGTTACATTGCGATCAAAATGAAAAGTTGGCCATGTACGGTTGCACGCTTTACGCGTTCAGTGATGGCTACAGCTTAAAAATAATAAAGATGTGTTGCATGCCTAGGAAAAACACTACTGTTATATACTCACATTTCAGGTCAGTAATTCAATAAAATATCGCACTCGTATCACCAAAATATTTTCAGTATTCAATTTTGGAGCTCGATGTATAGAATAGATTTTTCTCATTATGCCGGGCAAAACGGCCTACGAAGCAAATTTTTGCAAACGCGTAAAGCGTGCAACCGTACATGGCCAACTTTTCATTTTGATCGCAATGTAACTTGTTTCCGTAGTAAGGAGCATTGTATGTCACGGGGTTTTGCCTTCGAACAATATCATCTCTCCTTCTGTTGTGGTCAACTGGGTTGACACGTTGCAGCGACGCACGAACCTGACGACGACTGAGACAATGTCCTTTACTATTAATATTAGCCAGCCATCATTTTCCGACCATAGGACGCTCCTACCTGTTCAACAATATGCACACGTGTATTATATACAAACAGTTCAGTGTGGATAATCTTTCATACTATACCGTACCTCACTGATAGACTGTTGGACAATGTTGTCGACTTGAAAATTGTCCAATTTCTTTATGCCATTCTTCGAACAGAACCACGATTAACCTCTGGAAACTCCCGCTTGAAATTGGCGCTAATCTGCCAATAAGTGTGATTCTTTTGGACGCATTCTTTTACATATTCGATATTCTGCTCTAAGACTAAGTACTCCGCCATTTTTGACTTTAAAATTAATTTCAACGAGAAAATAAATTATACTCTTCGGCTTTGAAAGCGCACGCCGAGTCAAATGGTGTGCTTTCTTACGCGTAAGCGCGGCACGACAGTTATAAAAACTTCATACTATTTTTCGTCCCACTTGATATCTGCAGAACAAAGAAAAAAGGGTACCCTTTTTCGTTTTATCATAAAGGTCATAAGTTCATCAAAAAGGGTACCCTTTTTCATCGAACGATGTAATGACGTATTAGACCGAAATGGGTACCTTTTATCGTCTTACTTCTTAACAACAAGATCGACGAAAAAGGGTACCCTTTTTCATCATGTTCGCAAACGACGCACTTGAGCGATAAACATCGCCTTTTTTTCGGAAAAAGGTGGGGGTATTGTATGTATTTCAGAAATACTTTATGCCATCTAAAAGGGTATGGTATTTACTGCAGTCGATGAGAAGTACATAAGTCGAAAGATGGATTTTCTCTAAATTTTGCTTTCCAGATTCGGAATTTTTCCAGTTTTAGAATTGCCGGAACCGTCCACTGATTTCAAACGGTGTGCTTTCTTACGCGTTAGCGCGGTACGACAGTTATAAAACTTCATACCATTTTTCGTCCCACTTGATATCTGCAGAACAAAGAAAAAAGGGTACCCTTTTTCGTTTTATCATAAAGGTCATAAGTTCATCAAAAAGGGTACCCTTTTTCATCGAACGATGTAATGACGTATTAGACCGAAATGGGTACCTTTTATCGTCTTACTTCTTATCAACAAGATCGACGAAAAAGGGTACCCTTGTTCATCATGTTTGCAAACGACGCATTTGAGCGATAAACATCGCCTTTTTTTCGGAAAAAGGTGGGGGTATTGTACGTATTTCAGAAATACTTTATGCCATCGAAAAGGGTATGGTATTTACTGCAGTCGATGAGAAGTACATAAGTCGAAAGATGGATTTTCTATAAATTTTGCTTTCCAGATTCGGAATTTTTCCAGTTTTAGAATTGCCGGAACCGTCCACTGATTAAAAGGGTACCCTTTTTCATCCAACAACATAGGATGTAGTTTACCGAAAAGGGTACCTTTTGTCGTCTTACTTCTTAACAACAAGATCGACGAAAAAGGGTACCCTTTTTCATCATGTTCGAAAACGACGCATTTGAGCGATAAACATCGCCTTTTTTTCGAAAAAGGTGGGGGTATAATCAGTGGACGGTTCCGGCAATTCTAAAACTGGAAAAATTCCGAATCTGGAAAGCAAAATTTAGAGAAAATCCATCTTTTGACTTATGTACTTCTCATCGACTGCACTAAATACCATACCCTTTTCGATGGCATAAAGCATTTCTGAAATACGTACAATACCCCCACCTTTTTCTGAAAAAAAGGCGATGTTTATCGCTCAAACGCGTCGTTTTCGAACATGGTGAAAAAGGGTACCCTTTTTCGTCGATCTTGTTATTAAGAAGTAAGACGATAAAAGGTACCCTTTTCGGTATAATACGTCATTACATCGTTCGATGAAAAAGGGTACCCTTTTCGATGACTTATGACCTTTGTAATAAGACGGAAAAGGTACCCTCTTAGCTTGGAATTTGATCTGTTGAATTCAAATAGGATTATATAGAAATGGTGTCAAATATTTATACCATTGATATCAAGGCTGAGTGTATAATTTATTCTCTCTTGTTTTTTATTAAAAATGGCAGGGAAAATATCGAATATATTATATATGCTAAAGACAATGTTCAAAATAATCATACTTATCAGCAGAATAGCGCATATTAATGAAACTGGATTTCCCTGAGGTTAGTCAATGTTCCTCGAAAGAAGCTTCCGGTTTTTATTCTGTTAAAGGCCTAGCACTCAGAAACTAGACATTTTTAAAGCGACACAGCCGACACTAGAGAATGCATGTGCCGTACACTATACTCTGCCGCACACTATAGAGTGCGCTTATATAGTACACAGAGTAACTAAAAAATAATTCTGGCCATGCAGTGATGGAAACAGTCACATTGCATGCGCTACAAAGCCAAAAATACTTCGCTGCCTGTATCTGCATGCCACTATAGTCTATCAACTATAGTCTAGCCATAACATATGTAGTACGGTATGCCCATTATCATAGTTATTATATCCTTTCCCAAGGGCTATATTAATCTGTGGACAGGCTACACTTATATATATGGATCGATTTAAAAAAAATTATTATAAACTGTGAAATAATGGCGTCCTCTTGCAATGCCATACATTAAACAGGAATAGCCGAATGCTTCTACCGAAGGGACTTAACTAACCTCAGGGAAATCCTGCTTGAAGGTGCCGCTAATTTACCGATAGTAATAATTATTTTGGACATAGTCACTCTTTCGCATATACAAGGTGCCCTTCAAAAAAACGGAACCTGCATACATAATTAGTTTGTGAAAGAGTTCTTACATGTTTGGTTTTTTTTGCTTTCACTCATACGTGTCAAAATATATGAAATCCCATCAGAGGCAGAGAAATGTAACAAATACATAAATATTTGCGCAGGTTCCGTTTTTTTAGACACCTTTTATTTTCGATATTTTTCTCTATCAGTGCTCTTTTTTACTGTAAAATATACAATAAATTATACACTCAGCCTTGATATCAATGGTATAAATATTTGACACCATTTCTATATAATCCTATTTGAATTCAACAGATCAAATTCCTATCTAAGAGGGTACCTTTTCCGTCTTATTACAAAGGTCATAAGTCATCGAAAAGGGTACCCTTTTTTATCGAACGATGTAATGACGTATTATACCGAAAAGGGTACCTTTTATCGTCTTACTTCTTAATAACAAGATCGACGAAAAAGGATACCCTTTTTCATGATGTTTGAAAACGACGCGTTTGAGCGATAAACATCGCCTTTTTTTCGGAAAAAGGTGGGGGTATTGTACGTATTTCAGAAATGCTTTATGCCATCGAAAAGGGTATGGTATTTAGTGCAGTCGATGAGAAGTACATAAGTCAAAAGATGGATTTTCTCTAAATTTTGCTTCCCAGATTCGGAATTTTCCCAGTTTTATAATTGCCGGAACCGTCCACTGATTGGGTATAATCAGTGGACAGTTCCGGCAATTCTAAAACTGGAAAAATTCCGAATTTGGAAAGCAAAATTTAGAGAAAATCCATATTTCGACTTATATAATTCTCATCGACTGCACTAAATACCATACCTTTTCCATAGCATAAAGTATTTCTGAAATACGTACATACCCCCACCTTTTTCCGAAAAAAAGGCGATGCTTATCGCTCAAATGCGTCGTTTTCGAACATGATGAAAAAGGGTACCCTTTTTCGTAGAATAGAAGGTACCCTTTTTGGTATAATACGTCATTACATCCTTGGATGAAAAAGGGTACCTTTTTTGATGAAATTATGACCTCCGTAATAACGAAAAAGGGTAGATTGGAATTTGATCTGTTGATGTCAACTAGGATTAAAAATGGTTTGAAACATTTATACCATTGATATCTAGGTTGAGTGTATAATTTATTGTATATTTTACAGTAAAAAAGAGCACTGATAGAGAAAAATATAGAAAATACAAGGTGTCTAAAAAAACGGAACCTGCGCAAGTATTTATGTATTTGTTACATTTCTGTGCCTCTGGGATTTCATATATTTTGACACGTATGAGTGAAAGCAAAACAAACCAAACATGTAAGAACTCTTTTACTTACTAATTATGTATGCAGGTTCCGTTTTTTTGAAGGGCACCTTGTATATGGGAAAGAGTGACTATGTCCAAAATAATTATTACTATCGGTAGGTTAGCGGCACCTTCAGCAGGATTTCCCTGAGGTTAGTTAAGTCCCTTCGGTAGAAGCATTCGGCTAATCCTGTTTAAAAGCATTGCAAGAGGACACCATTATTTCACAGCCTATAATAACTTTTTAAAATCGATCAATATATATAAGTTTACCCTGTCCACACACAGATTAATATAGCCCTTGGGAAAGGACATAATAACTATGATAATAGGCATACCGTACTACATATGTTATGGCTAGATTATACGTTATGGCTAGACTAAAGTTGATAGACTATAGTGGCATGCAGACACAGGCAGCGAAGTATTTTTGGCTTTGTAGCGCATGCAATGTGACTGTTTCCATCACTGCATGGCCAGTGTTTTGCACATATTGGCGGTTTTATCTGGAGGAGAACAACTTCGGCTAACCTTACTTGTACTATACGATTTCAATATGTTTATTATACACATATACACATATAGTCAAACTAAATAGAAAATAAATTACATATAAGTATTAAAATTGTTATAGATACAAGAAATTGAACTTGAAAAAAAAATATAATATACATGTTAAAATATAACTTACTTTATAGTTACTCCTAGTTCCTTCGATGAAGTTCATTTGAATCTAACTAGGCGTGGTTGTTTTTAGTTTATATAGGCGTAATTTACATAATTCAACAATACATGCATAATTTCTATAAGTCATTATTATTGTAATTTTGGGCAAAACACCCCCCTCCAGTTAGGAGGTAATGACTAACTTTTTTTTGTTGATTTCTTCTAAAATGTTATTTAGTAAATTTTATTGTCTAACTATAAGCTTAATTTATTGTTCTATTTCTTCTTTTGTGGCAATTAAACAAAGTTTATGAATTGGATGTTTATAACATCCTTTTGTCGTTTTAATTTGGACTTTTCTTACCATGTTGTCTTTTCCAGGATAAGTATTAACAACGATTGCCATTTTCCATTGCATTTTTGGTGTTGAATCAAGTTCCAAAACCAAATCTTCGGCCTTCAAATTTTCTCTTCTATGAAACCATTTATTTCTTAACAATAAATTTGGCGCAAAATACTTCATCCAGGCTTTCCAAAATTTGTGAATCTTCTTTTGACAAATGCATAGTAGATTCCTTGGATTGACTTGGCTTTCTTCTTCTGGGATTGGTGGTGAATTATGTTGGCCAATAATAAGGTCATTGGGTGTAATTGGAGGATCTTTAAATATATCTTCCGAGCTTGGGTATAACAGTCGACTATTGACCAGGTAATTTCCTTTAGGATGGTATGCCATTGCTCTTCAGTATATGCTTGATTTTTACATGTCGCATTCATTGCATGACATACTGATTTGATTAAGCTTTCTACCACTCCATTTTGATGACTTGCCTTTGGGATGTTAAATTCCCATCTAAAATCACAACTGAATTCTTCTGCAAGAACCTTTTGGATTTTGGAAGTATCCCAACTTGACGTAACTTCTTTAAGGTAAGCTTGGGCTCCCACGAAATTTGTACCACGGTCAGACCAACAGACATTAGGATGTCCATGAGTACAGGCAAATCTTCTAAATGCCATTAGAAATGTCTCAGTGCTTCTATCCGTCAAAAGTTCCAAGTGTATGGCTCTCATGGTCATACACATGAAAATTATTACTTGCGCTTCTTTACGTGTTTTATGATTCATCCTAATCTGAATTGCACCGAACATATCCATGGCTGTATTTGTAAACGGGGGTAATCCCATAGCTACGCGAAGACTTGGGAGTTGTCCCTCTATCTGTTCCAGTGGTTTGCTTCGTAATTTCTTGCATGTGATACATTTGTTTGTGAGTTTCTTTGCGGCGTTCTGTATTCCGATTATCCAATACTTCTTTCGTGCTTTGTGTACAAGGCTTTTATATCCACAATGACATTTTTGTTTGTGTAAATGGCGTAATAGCAGAACAACTAGAGGATGATCGCGTGGAAGGACAATTGGTTTGCACATTTCTTGCGGAAGTGATCGAATATTCTCTAATCTCCCATGTGCACGCAATAAGCCTTCTTCATCGAACTTCGGCTTTAATTTTTGGATAGGGAATTTTCTAATATCCACTTCTTGTTGACACCACTTAAACAACAGATTTTCTGCTACTTTCAGTTCATTCCAAGAAATAGGATTTGTTTCTTTGACTTTGTTTCGCAAAATGCGAATAAATCGAAGAACGTAGGCCATCGTTCTTCGTATTTTAGAAAATGATGAACAATTATCTAGTAATCGTTTGAATAAAACATCGTTTAGGACTTCAACGGTATTACAACTTTCACTCGTTGTTTCTTCACTTTCTCTCAATTCCCTCTTGAATTTACTCTTATATTCAACGTTTCCTCGTTGCTTTCGCTTGGGTCTTGCCTTGAATTATCAATTACCTCAGAACTAATTAAGAATTGTGGACCAGCCATCCAATTATTCAGTTCGTGTATGGAAATGCCTTTACTAACGCCTGTATTCAAAAAGCTCACTCACACTCATACTCATTGAGTGTGACATATAAATTTCGTTAATGCTGATGAATGAGAAAGTTTTTTTTGAATAGATGAAAGATACAACGTAAATCACTGAAAATCAAGCCCTTACTCGGCAGGAAATACCGCTATTGAAACTTTATGAGAAGATTAAGATCTCCTACTCAATAAGTTTGAGTGTGAGTGAGCTTTTAGAATACAGGCGTAAGAGCGTCTGCAGGATTGTCTTTCGATTTAACGTATCTGAAATTTCCAACATTTACACTTTCTTGAATTTCAGCCACTCTTACTGATAAAAACGGTTTGAATTTCCTTGCCGGTGTCTTGATCCAAGAGAGGACGGTTTGTGAATCAGTCCAGAGTACATAATTCCAATCTTTTGCATTAGCGAATTTCAACGCTTGAACACGTGCTGCGTAAATACGGGTTAGAACTAGACATCCAAGTAATTCTAATCTTGGAATAGACTTTTTTCTAAGCGGAGCCACGAATGCCTTGACCATAATGGGAATAAAACTGTAACTACCGTCTTCACATTTCCATCTAAGGAAAATTACTGCTCCATACGCTAATTCTCCTGCGTCGCAGAATCCGTGTATTTCAGGCTTGTCGACTGCATTATCTGGCTTGAGCTTTCGATTAAATTGTATATTAGGGACTTCGTTCAATACTTGGAAATTGTCGATCCATTTACTTTGGACGGCATCTGGTAGGTCTTCATCCCATGAAAAGCCTGATGCCCATAGATCTTGGAGATCCACTCTAAACTTTATCATCACAGGCAAGACCAGTCCGAGAGGATCCCAAAGTTGCGATACAACGGATAGACATCTTCGTTTAGTGAATGTTTTCTCTGGTCTAATATCGAGCTCTTTCTTGAATGTGAATACATCAATTTCTTTATTCCACTTATGTCCGAGGAAGGTAGTGCATTTTTCCTTTGACTTGTCAACTTCCTTGTGATTAGAATTCCACGATTTGACCTGGAAATTCCCCGTGTTTAGGATGGTGTCGATATCCGTAATAATGTTTTGGGTTTTTTCGGGAGTTGGGGCTGAGCCACCGATATCATCAACATAAACGTTGCCTTGCAGTTGTCTGGAGGCTTCGGATAAATCTTCTTGGCAGGCTTTAGCTAATACCTTAATAGATCCTGTAGCAATGTCCGGTGCGGGTTTATCTCCAAAATTTAACTGTAGCCATTGAAAAATCTTAGGATCTTCGTCTTCATTTCGTCGAAACAAGAATCGGTGGTATATCTGGTCTTTGGGATGTATCCTAATTTGATTAAACATCTTACATAAGTTGCCGCAGTATCCAACATGGTCCCATCTCCATGCTATCAAGACATCTTGAATATTATTAATTTAGTTTGGACCTTTTTCTAGATAATCGTTTAGGGATTTGTTGTTGTCTGGACCTTTCGCGGAAGCGTCGAAAACTAAACGTATCTTAGTTGAACGTTCCGGTGTAAATACTGCCTGCGTCGGGAGGTACCATTCAGGTTTACTGTGGTCGACTTGATCAATCGGCACTTCAACAACGAAGGCTTGTTCTACTAACTTCTGTACTTCTGTTTTGATTTCTTTGAAGCACTTTTTATTTTTAAATGTTTTCTCCGATGAAAGCATTCTTCGGAGAAAAAAGTGGTGGTCCACTTTCTTTCCATGGCATCTTGACTTCAACTCGTCCATCGATTATCTTCGTTGAGTCTGCCAGGGACTTGATGAACTTATTCTCTTTCAACATTTCGTCCGTACATGTACACATTCTGGTAGGTTTTACACCAAGTAGATCCTAAGTAAGCAACTTCTTTATATCTTCTTCTGCACTTATGGTACCAACTTCGATTGAAACAGTTCTTGACACGTTGTCACTGTTTTCGCTGTCGACGACACAGAGAACATACCAACCAAAGCAATTTCATTTAGCGATTGGTCCGGCCAGCTCACTTTGTTTAATATGAACATCAATAAAGGCTGCCGGAAAATCTGTACCAATTAGTAAATCAATCAATCCACCATTGAGGTGTAATTTATCAACGATACTCTCTAGATGAGGATAATTTTTTACCGCAGTTTTTGATATGGACTTTGCAGCACTACAGGGTTTCTGAACGGTAAGTACATGCAGAGTTTTTATTATTTGATCATCATTAATTGGTGCCACATATATTTTGATTTGTCGTGACTTCAGACTTTTGTTTACCTCCAGCTACGTTCATAGTCATGTGAAGTTCAGGTCCTTCTAAACCAAGTTGTTTTACTGTAGCTTTCGACATCAAACTTACGTTAGATCCACTATCTATCATTGCCAAAATCTCAACAAATTCTCCATATTTATTTCTTACTCTAATTTTTTGTTTAGGACATATTCCTTTTATTTTGTTGTTCTCTTGAACATTGCTATTTTGTGTCTCTAGTGTAGATTTTGGTGACCTTTCTATATTAATTTCAGATGTCAATGGATTAAACTGTTGATTTAACTTCACGGCCGTACTATCGGGATTTCTTCGATAATTGTGCAATGAATAATGATGAGGTTTAGTACATTGTTTGCATGTTGTCCCGTCTGCTTTTCTACACGTATTTGTGTGATGGGTCAATAAACATTTTCGACAGCGATTATTCTGCTTAACAACTTCCCATCGTTCATTAACGCTTAAATTTTGATAAACAGGACATTCCGAGAGGTAATGGTGGCTTTGACAATTTAATGGGCATGACTCCTCTTCAGTCGGTTTAGTTTTCGCATTGTTACTATTTTCGGAGTTATTTTTATGAGCACTTTCAATTTTCTTATAGGAACTGTTAACAGCGTTAATTTTTGTTGGTTTATGACTAATAGATTGATTACTACTATCATTAGCATTAAACCGCTTTTCTCTCGATCTTAAATTTGCTTCTCTATATAACCATTCAATAAGATTTGTTATATTTTCTTCCCGAATCATATCACGACCGAAGTCAGCGTTATCTTTTGACTCTAATTTAGACAGAAATTGTGACATAATAAATGGAGCTTCGTTTGAATCTGTTACCGGGCATCCGTTTTCTTCCATGTCATTTGCAAAGCTCATAATTTTAGTAGCATAACGTGAAAGTGAGGCTGAATCGCCTTTTACTTGCTTATAGGAAATTATTTCGTTTAATAAATCATCTATAAGTTTTCTTTTGTCTGCAAATTCTTTATCTAGAATTTCAAATGCTTTTTCTACCGATTTGCAATATTTTACTTGGTCGGTCCAAAAAGAATATTTTGGTAAAGCTTTGCGAAATCTCTGTAATTGCTCTTCTTCGTCTTGTCTACATTTTTCCATCCAATGTTTAAATTAATGTTTCCATGTCAAATAAGATTTTCGTTTCCCGTCCCATACCGGGACCGAGAGTTTTTCTAAAGAATTTGTTTTATCGATTTTTGTTGAAGTAAGCGCCTCCGCCATTTTGGTTACAGCGAATGTCAAAGTCTCAATACTGTCTGATTTATCTTCTGACTTATTTAAAGAGCACCTCTTTTGATATTCAGCGAAACTTTTAGTACAATTTAAATAGTTAGTCTTTATTTGAGCACCAATTTTCTTATTACTTTCAAGTATATTTTCTGCTTCACCGGAATCGCTAACTTTGCCTTCTACTATTTTATCAATAATTACTTCTTGTTGTTGTCTCACAAGTCTATTATATTTCTTTTCAATTCGTTTGTACACATTTTCTAACGTTGAAAATTCCGCTTCCACTTTGTAAAGTACTTGAAATTCTTCAAATAATTCATATAGGGAATTAACCATATTGTTCCGCTTTGCTGATAACAACGACACGTTTATCTTAGGTGGCATTTCTTTACTTAATCAGTTAATATCCTTGTTTATCGTTTATGTAAATTTTGTGATTTGAATGCTTGTATGTGAAATGTCTGGTTGACCATACTTTTGATCTTCTACAGTACTTTTGTACGTATATTAATAAACTGGTTTTCTCCTACCTTCATTAATAGTTCCTCAGTATGTAGGAAGAATTTTTCAATAATACTGCTAGGAGACGGCTTTCAATCAGTCCAGATAAGCTTTACGTCTGAGGCTGTGTTGCCGATATAGCGTATCTTACAATTTCGTGAGCTTGACTCTCTAGTAGTCTTCTGTTCTTCTTCTCCAGATATAAATTTGACTGTTTTGCACGTATTGGTGGTTTTATCCGGAGCCAGAACAACTTCGGCTAACCAGGAGCGTTTACTTGTACTATACGATTTCAATATGTTTATTATACACATATACACATATAGTCAAACTAAATAGAAAATAAATTACATATAAGTATCAAAATTGTTATAGATACAAGAAATTGAACTTGAAATACAAATATAATATACACGTTAAAATATAACTTACTTTATAGTTACTCCTAGTTCCTTCGATGAAGTTCATTTGAATCTAACTAGGCGTGGTTGTTTTTAGTTTATATAGACGTAATTTACATAATTCAACAATACATGCATAATTTCTATAAGTCATTATTATTGTAATTTTGGGCAAAACAGCCAGAATTATTTTTTAGTTACTCTGTGTACTATATACAGCGCACTCTATAGTGTGCGGCAGAGTGTAGTGTAAGGCACATGCATTCTCTAGTGTCGGCTGTGTCGCTTTAGAAATGTCTAGTTTCTGAGTGCTAGGCCTTTAACAGAATAAAAACCGGAAGCTTCTTTCGAGGAGCATGACTAACCTCAGGGAAATCCAGTTTCATTAATATGCGCTATTCTGCTGAAAAGTATAATTATTTTGAACATTGTCTTTAGCATATATTCGATATTTTCCCTGCCATTTTTAATGAAAAACAAGAGAGAATAAATTATACACCCAGCCTTGATATCATTGGTATAAATATTTCACACCATTTCTATATAATCCTATTTGAATTCAACAGATCAAATTCCAATCTAAGAGGGTACCTTTTCTGTCTTATTACAAAGGTCATAAGTCATCGAAAAAGGTACCCTTTTTCATCGAACGATGTAATGATGTATTAGACCAACAAGGGTACCTTTTATCGTCTTACTTCTTCACAACAAGATTGACGAAAAAGGGTACCCTTTTTCACCATGTTCGAAAACGACGCGTTTGAGCAATAAACATCGCCTTTTTTTCGGAAAAAGGTGGGGGTATTGTATGTATTTCAGAAATGCTTTATGCCATCAAAAAGGGTATGGTATTTAGTGCAGTCGATGAGAAATACATAAGTGGAAACATGGATTTTCTCTAAATTTTGCTTTCCAAATTCGGAATTTTTCCAGTTTTAGAATTGCCGAAACCGTCCACTGATTAGGGAGCCATACCTCCCATGTCTGTTAATTCACTAAAATAGAAATATTAAAAATATATGAACACACCTTTGGAGACAATAGCCAATAGTTGTCAGATTGCCATCCTAAATAGTTGGCAAGGAAGCATTTCCGAGGTTCACTATTTCCTTCATCAACATTCTTTAGCCTATGGTAAAATTCGTCATCGTCTTCTCAGAATAAAATGACTGCACTGAACATGGTGAAAAACGACCCTAAAATTTTTTTTTTTTAATTTTTATTGATTATGAAAATATTTTTGGTGTAAAATTTGTTATCGTCTTCTCAGAATACAATGACCGCACTGAAGATGGTGAAAAACGACCCTAAAATTTTTTTTTCAATTAGCCAACAGGGCTCTTTTCTTCGGTGTGTGCGTTTAATTGAGGAATTAGGAAACTTCTTGCCAATATTTAATGCCAGATTTTCTATCTTTTTAACACAAGCACTTGGGATATCAACTGGAACATTGTTTGTGCCAGCATGCAAAAAAATAAATGAGGGAGAACCATATTTCATATTTTTTACTTCGGAGCTGATCTCTTCCGCAGACCTCCCAGGGAAAGTATACTTATTAACCTTCCTTCTAGATAACTTCCTGGGGTTTATGATTTTAATAATTGAGACACCAATTAGGAGGACAGACCCATCGCCTTTTACGTCGCGTTTTGGAAGGGTGGACTTAGATTGGTTTCCTGACTGATTCAAGACACTATCCTCACTGCAGTTGTTAATACGAACATTTAATACATCAGGGTCATGAATGTTAACATTGGAGCTTGATCGGATAGACACAGGTGGACTCAACAAAGCCTTTTCTGAGGTTTGAGGAGACATTGGGTCATGCTTGGCTCTTTATAGTAGGACAGTCTTACTTGGCTTGCACAAGCAAGTAAACCACTAGAATCACTGATATCGAACATTTTAAGAGTTTGATACGCATTTTAAGAGTTTGATACGCTGTGCAGCCCAAACTTGTCAGGGCCCAAGTTGGTGTATATACGACCACAAATTCTGATGTAAAGCTGCTCTTAACTTCAACAACTATGGCTGATGATATTTACCATAGCACCAGATATGCTTGCATGACAATACCCTAATTTTTCCAATGGACCCCAAAACTGGGCTTCCTCAGAGGGTGAACAACGGGGCTCTTGCCATGAGTTCAACCAAATGAGTCGGTGTTCCAGGCAGTCATGCCAATACTGCCACACATGCAACAGGTGCAATCAACTACACCCAGGGTATCTCTGCCCCTACGTCAAACCCAAACAAGTTGAGGATAATGAGCACATCTCAAAACGAGGTCACAAAACGTTAAGTTCAAAACGTGACTGAAGTATTACCATTACCTATCCCTGTTTCTGTCCAAAACCTAGACGAAGCCCTGTCTGGTCATCCCGACAAAAATTTTGTTTCAGAGCTTTGTAACACTTTTACTCACGGTGTGCAAATAGGTTTTTAGGGGCAACGCACCGCCAGGTTTTCAAAAAATTTACCTACTGCTTTTGCCAATCCGGAAATAATTTCCTTGAATTTAGCAACTGAAGTTTCTCTTGGTTGTGTGGCGGGCCCTTTTGACTCTCCCCTTTTCAGAATTTTCTGGTTTCACCAATTGGCTTGGTACCTAAAAAGAATTCAAACAAATTTCGCACAATTTTTCATTTGTCTTTCATTGATCCAAAATCTGGCTCAACCAGCATAAATCATAGCAATTTGAAAAAAGACTTAGTCTCCAGTATATCACAATAGACAATGCTATCAAGGGTATTCAGCATTTCAGCTCAGGCTGCTTTCTGGCTAAAACCGACATTGAATCAGCTTTTAGGCTAGTACCAATCCATCCAGATGACTATGAGCGGATAGGCATGTGCTGGGAGGAGAAATATTATTATGATAAGGTTCTAACATTTGGGTTACGGAGTGCCCCATCCATCTTTAACCGATTTTCAGATGCCCTTGAATGGATGATTCTACTCCATAACTGTAACAAATTATTTGTATGTGATATTCTTGGTGGTTTTCTTCTCACTGAGCCCCCAGGAGATGCGCCGCCTTTGGATGGGGTTTGCCAACAAAGTCTAACAAAAATGTTATCTACCTTTGAAAGCATTAAGATCCCAATAGCCCCAGGGAAAACACAGGGCCCCTCGCAAGTACTCAAAGAATACATATGCATCAACAGCTGTGAGCAAACCTAGTGCACATATAGGCTACCACATGTAATATACACTCAGTATCAAAAAAGTGCAAACACTGTATAGTTTCTATAGGATAAGTAGATAGCTGCTGCAAAAAAGCATTTCAATGCGAGTGCCAAATTATCAAACTAGAATTTGAAAACACGTTTTATTCTTTGCCCTTCGGATAGCCACACAAATTGAGTTATAATGCAAATTAGCAATATTATATAACCTCGGCTACCATGGCTCAGCTGGCCGCAGAACAAAGGTGAGTGCTTTATTGTGTCAAATTACGCGAAAACTCACAGTGATCAATAAAAATATTATTGTGTGTTTATGTACACAATTTACTTTGCTTGCATGGTTTTCGTTAGTAATACTAACCCTACACTGTTACCGTAGCATGATCAATTGTGTTTTATGCACCCTCCATGGCCTTCGTTTGGTCTATTTTAAAATCATGTAAATATCTGATTTCAAAAGGGTTTGCAGTTTTTTTTTTATACACCCTATATGTACAATAAAGCCGCTGAGTTAACAAATTTGTGCTGAGTTAATAAATCGATTCAGTGTTTGTGATATTTTCGGTAGAACATCTACCTGGCAGCGCAAGTTTCTCATATGTTTCTCATTTCTCAAGTTATTGAACTGCCTCTGGATTGTTAACTTACACAATAGTTTTCGATTTTTTGTTCCAGATTCCAGTTGGAAGTATTTCATGTAAGCATGCAATATTTTCTCAAAACGGTGGGAAATAAGTGCAATTAAATTGGAGCAGAATAAATGTTTGCATGCTTGTGAGTGGTCTTTTTTTATATTGTGACCCTTTTTTTATATTGTGATATGAATTCAAGGAGTTTCTTTGCTAAGATTTTTTAATCATAAAATGGATCTTTATTAAAAATACTTACAAAATATTACAGTAAATAAAAAGACTTATAAAAACTATGAAGTGTAGATACACTGTATCATTATAGTGAAGCAGTATATTTACAATAAGTTTCCAAATTGTCTGTTCGACTGTTTTCAATTTATGTTAGAATCTAGGTTGCTTAACTCAATGTCTATAGTGTTCAAAGTTGGTCTATGCCATGGGCTCCTGGAACCTCGCACACAGAGGATCAGAGCTCTCATTTGAGCAAAACAGATTTTTGTGCAGAGCCAGTTCATCGCCACTCCTGGCAGTATTCCTTTCTTATGAGGCATGCTCCACTTGTACACCCCGCTGACTATTTTGGCGTTTCTTCTCCCGTTTGTTTTTTGTAAAAGCAGCATTCAAGTTCTGGTTCAAATGTGTCTTGGCATAAAGGATTGAAAACCCTAACGTAGAAGAATTCCATTTCACATCTTTCCCAGAAGCCCCTTGCAGCTATATCCAGACGAGCATCAGCGATATTAGAGCCAGATGGCAAATTCTCTCCTGTCAGAGGATTGAGAGGTAGTTCCACTCGAGCATCATAAGCAACTTCATCTAACAGGTTGGCAAGTATATCTCTTAGCTCGTCATGCCGTCGGTGAATAAAACCACCCTTCATAGGCCGTTTGCTGTGAGGCCAAAAATGGCCTAGAATACAAATTCCGTAGTGAACGTTGTGGAACTAATTAATTTTATAATAACTTACAATTTTCAAGTACGCTATTTAAAATTCCAAAGGTAATAGCTAAATCTTTTTTCAGTAAATGATTACAAAAATGATAATTGATGAAAGGCAAAGAAAATAAACCAAATGGTTCAATATGTTTTACAGATTTTAAAAGGTCATTAAAAAATGATGACGTCATTAGAGTAATATATGAGGGGTTTATTTTTCAACAGCTGTTTACATTATATTTCTTCACTTTGCTTCTGCGCATTTCATTTAAGTTTTGATTGTCTGCAATAAACTCAAAATTAATTTTATTATTAATTAATCACTAGTGTTTGGAACTGATTTGCATCTCAAAGCAGCAATGAAATGGGCATTTGAGAATTTGTAAGCATAAGAGCATGAATTAATTAGTTTTCTTTTACATTTTAAAAGTTCCTTTTGTCCTCCTATCAGGGGAGTAACTAAAATGATAATTGGAGGCAGGTGTGAATATTCATATATACAGTTCTGCCCAAAAAGAAATCCGTCGGATACATAAATATTCACTTCACCCCCAATAACCGTTCTAATTGCGCCATCCATGTGCACTCGCTATATATGATGCATTAAAAAGGAGCACACCACGGCCCAGGCATATATCTACTTATTAATATTAGTTTCATTACATGTATTTGTCACTTTTTTATTGTAGAATGTCTGTCAAGAATAGTGAAATTAAAGCTGTTGCCTATGGTAATGCCTCCATATCATCACGAAAGCAATTTACTGACACTGTCAACAGGACACCAAGTTCATTGGTTTTTGTCATTTCCATACAACTTAATCCAAGGAGAATTTTCATCATCCCACAAGCGGCATGCACCAGGCAGAGTATAAATAACATTTATAAATGATGACGAGTTACCAGACTGGTCACAGTTACCGTTTCGGCAGAGAATTTAACGTGGAGGGATTTAAGTTCTTTGATGCTAATCCGGTGTTGTCTGCGTAAATGATCTGAGATTCTTGAGACTGGAATATTGTAATATCGACAGCCAGGTACATGGTAGGCTCTTCTTGCGTGCTGGTCAGCTGAGGATTTTCCTCTTTGCAAGTCCTCTTTATGGCACTTGGGGTTTGGTATTTTTGATGCTGCACCATAGTAATAGACGGATTAACTCTTTTAAGATGCCTGTCAAGTCGTTTAAAAAACAATCCATGTTGTGTACAGCCCTCCACTTGACAAAAGCCCCTCTGAGGCATGCTGTGTTGCTGGTGATTATTCATTCAATGCTTTGCAAGATGTAGCCTGTAACTGTCTTTCATATGACACGGAATTCAAATTGACACAAGTTTTGGACAAAATTATGACATACCTGTGGTCTGATTATTTCTTCAACATTTTGCAAGATGTACAGAATGTCTGCAAAAAGACCCTTTTCAAGCTTTTGTTAGAGTTTGAATGCTATATCATTATGCCAAACGATTGCAGCTGTTGTGTAAAATTGGAAAACTGAACAATAGACCTTACCATATATAGTGATCAGACATGTTGAATTTCGAGCAAAAGCTTGATGGGGCCAGGGTTTCCACAATATTGACAACCACAAGGGAGGGAGGGATCTGTGTTAGTAAGAGATATTATGCATTCTTTTCAAAAGTTTATTGTTGCTTTTTTTTGTCCCTATTATGAGGATAGTCATATGCAAATAAGTTGTGGATGGGGTACATTGTTCCTGTAACATAATATAGCTGTGATCTTTTCTACCAGTGCACTTATTTTATTGCATTATACCCTATAGGCGGAAATAAATCAACACAGCTTTTGGCGGGCTCTGTTCATACATTTTCCCAGGCCGAATTTGGTAGTCCAGTTTGCTGTACTAATATGTTCGTAATTACAAAGGCTCTCATTCAATGTTCATTGTCAAACAGCATTCTAAAGGTGGAAAATTTGAAATCAAGTATTTCTGTCAACATCACCATATTTAGAGTCAAGGTTATAGTGGACATACCAAATCTAAACCATGGGGTATATAATAGAAGATTTATAGTTATCTGTGGCTTGCATGTGTATCACTGTTTGTCAGAATAAAGATAATTTACTGTCCAATGTGCCGCTTTAAATACCATGTAAAACTCGCCGTAAGTATTCTCTTTCAATGGCTCAGAGCATTTTTTGTTATACATTCATAAAATTGTAGTTAAAACCTAGCATTACTATCCCAAAAATCAGACCAACAGTGATACATAACAACCTATGCATGTGATGCAAAAAGTGCCCTAATTAATTGTGCTCACATATGTGGGAGGCGAAACATGCAAAGTAAATTTAGCCACACATATCTTCAGTTAGCTTCTTCACTTGTAAGCATTCTCCTAATAAGAGTGTCGACAGAAGATTAATTATACTTAATTAAATTTTTTTTTTCCATCACTCTGAGTTTCATCTATGCTGCGCTTACACATTACAACTTAAGCAGGGGAAAGCAGGTGCATTTGTTTTGTGAATCAAATTCTGAAATGGAGGGCTTGAAAAATCAGTTCTGTGATCGTGTTCTTTGTCACATTACAATCCACTGTGTCTCACACGCTCAGTGAAGGTTTAATGAAAAACCTGCTGGGCAGAATCACTTGTGTTTGTAATATGAGCTGCAGAATGACTTTGTGAACCTGACAAGTGATGTGAGGATGTGCAGGATCGGTTTTGGTCACAAATATTGATTATTAGTTTAACAAATTTTTGAGTTGATTTGAAGTTACTTGTTGGGCAATATCCTTGTATTAAGAGTTCTCAGTTCATTCACATTCAATGTCTCCTAGAGTCTTTAAAATATATTAATGAACATGCTTAATTATATCTGAAATATTGCAAGGGCTTAAGTTTCCTTAACACCCCTTTTCCCCTGGTTTTTTTTTCTCGGTATTAAAAATTTTAATTAATGATAAGTCATGTTTAAGATATATCTAGTTCTAGTGATATTCATAAGAATTTTTGTTCATTTGTTACACAATCTATGCAGAAAATTTCACACCTTCAAACATCTAAAAGCATGGACATTTAGCTGGAAAATTTGAAAACTGTTCATTCCGCTTTCCGAGTTTCCCTCACCATCCTAAGTTGGCCTGGTTTGCCACAACAATTTTTACATTCATTTGATCTCTAAATCTTCATTTGGAAAACTTTGACATCACTTGTTAAATTCTTCAAGTTTCAAGTAAAAGCTTTTTGCAGGATAAGTTCATTAAGGTTTTGCGATAATTTTCTGTTTGAAATCATAAATACCTTAGTTCTATTTGAGGACTAATTACATATGAATTGGCGTATATATGAGGGTGTAGATGGGGTAAATTGCGAGTTGTGATTTGTTGCATTCAGTTACCATCAGTCGTGAAAACACTGCAAATTTTATTGTGAAGCATGACGGAAAAATATACTGCTTATCGTTTCACCAATACCTTTCGGGGTCTTCAAAGGCTCTAATACCTATAAGACCTATAAACTCACCACCAATTTGTATTTTTTAAACCTTAGAAGACTTACAATTTAAAAAAATCATGCACAAAATTAACAAAAGTCACAAAAAGGCCAAATAGGGGATTTTATATCTTATATATATTATATTTTGCACCGTTGACCAGCGGTTGGCTCTGTGGGTACTTCATCTTATCAGAATTATTGGAACTTATCGCATATTACGTAAAAACGGACTGTCTTCAGTGATTCAACCTCGAACAAGTAATAATGCATTCGAAGCAGAACAAGAGGATGAGTATGAAACAGATTCCAATGACAGTAATATCTCAGACTGAAGAGCATGAGCAAATGATAAGTATACCGTCTCTCGTGAAATGAGATACAGTAGTCCCTCGCTAACTCGAACTCGCTTAACTCGAACTAAATCCAATTCCCCTTGAATTTGACAGTGTTTTTTATAGTAATTTACTCCGCTTAACTCGAACTCGCTTAACTCGAACTAAATCCAATTCCCCTTGAATTTGACAGTGTTTTTTATAGTAATTTACTCCGCTTAACTCAAACTCGCTTAACTCGAACACCTCGCTAATTCGAACAAATTTTGTTTTCCCTTGGTCAAATATATCCGGTTTAACTCGAACTTTGGTTTCGAATCATGGATCAGCAAACTTTAAAATGTGAGAAGATAGCATTTTGACAACTGGAAACTATCCAAATAACAACTAAACTATCCAAGTTAATCGATGTATAAATGTATTGGTGTATAATTGATTTTAAATTTCAAAAGATTTTCTGTAGTGCCACACGGTCGTTATTGATCTAGCTTTTTAGTTCCTTTTGTATTCTTTCGATCTTTTTAATTTTAAAACGTCGTCCACTCTCGGTGACCATTCATTGGTAGGCAGTTATCTCTTGAAGAATGATTTGATTGGATTTTATACCTTACTGTATTATAATAAACGTAATCTAACACCAACTCCGGTTAACTCGAACCCCCGGTAACTCAAACAATTTTTCTTTCCCCTTGGGAGTTCGAGTTAGCGAGGGACTACTGTAGTTAGTCTATTGAAATCTATAAACATCAAACTATCGCACATGAGGGAAAGCCATTCAATAGTATGTGGCGTGCTCTTTTTAATGTTCGCTAGCTGAATATGCGTCTAGGATGCACACATTAATTTCAACTCTTTCTTCTTTCATAATTGTCTGGTAAGTGATATTTGGAAGCAAGAATTGAGAAGATAAATGAAAAGTGGAACTTTTTTCCAACACCTACCTGACAACAAAGCATAAATCAAGATTGGAAACGAGATTGAAAGTGATCAGTAAGAACAGTGAAGACATCTTCTCAGAACAAGTTGAGGGTGAAATTTTCTGGAGGCTGCTCCATTTATTGTTCTGAATTATTAGAACAGTGTTCTGGAGTGATATAGTAATGGAGTGCGCTGTATGTTCTAGAACATCTGTTAAGCCTGTTCGCAGGTTAATTCAATATGGCGGAATATTTAATACTGGTCTTGCTACAAAACTCTTTACAAGAAGAAGCTGAAACAAATACTGAAAGTGATATCTTTAAAAATTTTATTACAGTCACAACTGCCTTGTAAGTGTTTTGTAGTAAAGTATGTATTATTATGATGAATAAGATACATATTGGAGCATTACCGCATAAGTGTTGAGTAGTTACATATTGAAGAAGTTTGCAGTTTAACATTTTTATCATGTATCATTGTACCTCTCTACCCATATTTTGCCTTTCCTTTTTCTATTCACTTTATTAAATCCGCATTTTCATTTAAAAAGTTCGGAAGGATAGAAGAAAAGTGCATAGCTATACAGAGGAAACCATACCAAATTTTATTCTGGATGACTTCCAAAAATGGAGGCTGTAACTCCAGCTATTCAAAGAGGAAGACCTAGTATCACAGCTGAGAAGAAGTTACTCATAACGCTTTGGTTTATTTCTCATCAAGACACTATCCACAGGATGAGTGATCATTTCAATGTTACTGATTGTTCCATTCTTCAATGCAAGGACCAAATTTTTAGCATTGTGTTATGCTTCTTAAAAAAGAAGTTCATTTTCCTACCAAATGATGAAAAGGTAAAAAATACTATTACTGATGATTTCTACACAACTTCTCAGTTTCCAAACGTCCTTGGAGTTATTGATGGAACACACATTTGTATTGTAGCCCACATGAGCACTCGCAAGCCTACGTAAACAGGAAGAAGTTCCACTCGATAGTTCTTTAAGGTATATCCACCCCAAATCTTCAATTCTTGCATGTAGTTGCAGGTTAGCCAGGAAGTGTCCACGATGCAAGGATACTGGGCAATTTTGATGCATGGAATATTTGTCCTGCTTAGTGTGGCCCTAATAGTCATCTGTTAGGGGATGGTGCATATCCATTGCGGAGCTGGCTACTAAAACCATTTAGAAACAATGGTCATCTTACACGCATTCAGCGTCGATTTAACTATAGTTCATCCGCAACACACGCTGCAGCACCGACCATTTGGTTTGCTTAAAGGCCAATTCCATCGTCTTCCGTTATTAGACACAAGATCTGTTGAAAAAGCTGTCGATACCATCATTGTGTGCTGTGTTTTCCACAATATTTGCTTTATCAACGACGATATTTTGGAACAGTACATAACGGACGGCAGAGAAGAAGAAAATCCTGCTGATCCGGAATTACATTGTGGTGATTATGATGATGAAGATGGCTTACAAAAACAACTTCGTATTGCTAATAAGTTTTACGAATTGGCTACTGTAGTCGTAGCTTTTTGTGTGTGTGTGGGGGATTAAATTTTAAAAAATATAGTTTTGCCAGACCTGGCATAAAAATGATTTGTTAATTTTGCAAATGTAGTCCATACAATCATTGCACCAGGTTTGATGCATGGAGAGCAAACACAAGGTTAATAAATTGCTAGTGAAGTTCTTACTCAATGTTTGTTTCTTCATATATTAAAGGATGAATGAATGAACACAAAAGGTTATGAAATATTATGAATGAATAAAACATTGGATGCGATAAAGCTATGGCTTGGCAAAAAAATTCAACTACAGGCTGCTATAGTGGCGAGTAAATATAAACTAATGCTTATAATTTTACTTTCTAATGCCATACACAATGGGAAAAATTATAGCCAGTTGAATTCAGTTATAACGAAATCGATTTTATTGCAAAATATAACAATTATGTTATATTTTTTATTGTATTATTCCATTGTAAGTCTAGCTTTCCTTTGTTGACTAGTTTCATGTTGTGTTTTTGCATTTTTAGCATTATCATTTTGTGCAAGTATGGCTTCTTTTTGTTGAATGGTCTCATTCTGTCGTCCCAAATTACTATAAGCTCTAATTTTTGCAGGTTTAGTTTGACTTTCTTGTTCAAATAGCTCAGTAGAATCAGTCATATCTGAATTTGTAACATCTTTTGTATACAACTGCATCATATTACAATTAATGCATTTTACACCCTTTAACTCAAATGGCAACACAATATTTTCTTTACTGGATCTTGAAGTTATATGAAAATGCTGTCTAAGATTCTTTATTCCTTCTACAGATATTAAAACACAGTAACCCAATGCTGATGGTCTTCCATATAAATCTCTTGAGTGTGAATCAAACACTTTAAATACACCAGGAAAGGGCATCATAATTGCAACAGTATTCATACCAATTGTAAGCAAACAGCTTTTAAAGTTTAGAGAATAAAATACTTCATTCAAAGCATGCTCAAGAGTCACATATGGGGGACTATTCTCACTTAAATATAATGCTCCTGAAAAGGAATCACTGTTTGCAAATTAAAAGTATGATTATCTATATCCACAAACTCAGGGACATCAGTTAACAATAAATAACTTTTATTTACACTTTGGCTGATAACACCATACAAACTATTTCCACTTATTAAAATTGTGTTTAGAATTGACTGATCCCAAATATTCACCGATTTAATTTCTTTGTAAACAATTGCATACAATGACATAGCCACACACTGTTTACCAGCATTTGTACCAAAAATTAATTCATAACCCTGATTAAAATCAGCATGTACTGTACAGACAGCATCAACTATATCATTTATAGTCCTAGGGCCTGGATTTGCCTTCCATATCATTTGACAGCCTTAGTAACAATGGCATGTACTCATTGACAGTATATCATTTGAACATACCACAAGTACAATTGACTGTTCTTTTGCCTTTTATTTAATTGACTTTTCAAAGAAGGCAAGTAGAATACATTAAAGTAGAACATTAATAGTATTTGATTCCAATGTTTGCCATTTAGGCGGCACAGCCTGCTGCGACTGTATGTAAAATTGTGATGTGAGCCAATTCTGGAGCGATAAACTTGAATAGTAACGCCCATATTGTTCAAATGTTGACTTCAATAATAAAACAATAGCTGTCTTGTATTCGGCTGTAGATTTACCTGCAAGGTGGAAGGTTTTTGTTTGAATGTAAAAGCACAATGACTGTCACTTTATATACCTGCACAATGACAAGGTCTAATTTCAATACCTGCACAATGACAAGGTCTAATTTCAATACCTGCACAATAGCAAGGTCTAATTTCAATACCTGCACAATGGCAAGGTCTAATTTCAATACCTGCACAATGGCAAGGTCTAATTTCAATACCTGCACAATGGCAAGGTCTAATTTCAATACCTGCACAATGGCAAGGTCTAATTTTAATATCTGCACAATGGCAAGGTCTAATTTTGGTTTATTGCCCTGGTTTATTTCATTTTTCGATACATGCACCTTTGACACGTAGGGCGCCTGGCTAAAAGTCAGTGCAGGCAAGTTTGCCTTGTGCGAAGTCTCAAAAGATCGATTCGCGTATAGTATATTTATATATATATATATATATAAGTACGTTTGTGATCGAAATTTCTCGAACAGAATGGAACAATGGATAAATTAGCGATCAAAATAAACAAATATCGTAAAAAATATCTTACCTTGGCCTCAAAATATGCCAAAACCTTTGAACGAAGAACAAAGTTGCAAATACTTTCGAAGCTCAAACGATATAAATTAACCTGGAAATCTTGAATTATTATCAATAGACAACTCACGAAGTTTTCCGAAAGCAGCGAAGAACGTGCGAGCGAGTATGTTCGTCATCTTTCGTACGTCCAACGATGGCCGAAGATGGACGGACAAACACACAGACCTACAGACACTTTTCAACAACATAGTGGTTAGCCACAAAAACTCCCTTTCATTACAGCCATACGCTCATCATGCATTTCCTTTTGCCGTTGACTATTTTCCTGTTGTCTTGCATTTTGTACATTTATATGTTCTTTCAAAACATCTAATACCTCTTTTCTTTTAGCTGGGGTGGGAGCTGGTGGTGCTGCTGATGTTGACCTCTCTGATATACTACCATCCAGATCACTCTCACTATCTTTATTTCCATTCTCCTCAACACGTGATTGCAGGTTAGCATCTGTGCTGTTAGCATCTGTGCTGCTAACTATATATGAAGGTTTAATATTTGGTTGTTCAATAAGAAAATAAAGTTGGGCTTCATATGGGTGTCTTTTTAAACCCTGTCCAGATTTGGCAGTGTGATCTGTAACCTTCTTTAAACTTCTTAACAATGTTTTCCAACGACCCTCACATTGTTCACTTGAAAAGGTATATTTGTGCAAACTCATAAGCTCTGCTATCTCCTTTTTCTTTTTAATTTTTTTGTGCCAGGTCATGAAAAGATCAATGAGTAATAATGTCTGTGGGCATCCCCAAAGAGTATTGCCACACTGATCAGCTAGATTGAATTCAATTCAGAAATTAGTTTCTGTTTGTGTAGAAATACATTAAAATATATACAAATATGGTATTTACAGGGTTGTATGGTTTGCTTTTCACATGAATTCTCTCCACTATTTTGGCTTTGCATTAGACTTTGGTCTGTCAAATTCATAATTATTTTTAGTTGTTGTCTGAACCTGATTTTCGGATTGTTTTATCTCCAAATATCACCTTTTTAAAACTTA
Source organism: Dendronephthya gigantea (assembly GCF_004324835.1). Taxonomy (NCBI): domain Eukaryota; kingdom Metazoa; phylum Cnidaria; class Anthozoa; order Malacalcyonacea; family Nephtheidae; genus Dendronephthya; species Dendronephthya gigantea. Next base: position 298,834 of record NW_021163076.1, read on the forward strand.
ATTCTACCTGTTGCGGTGCTGTTCGGCAACAAGCTTCCGGTACTGGATTGGCTGTGGGCTTCGATCTTCACTTAAGATATCGCCGTTTACCAACATATGGCTTCTGCTTTGATAATTTCCAGAAGAACAAGACTAGAAGCAAATGTTTCGCTAACATTCAGAGGCTGACTGGTTGTGCTTCAAGATTGATGTTGTTGCCACAGTTCTTTCCTTGCTTTCTTCAGTTACTTTTTGATTTGGTATTTTCAAGCAGACATGAGTTGACACTGCGGCAAAATCTTTAAATATAATTTTGCACAGCGAAAACTGAAAGTAAGTTGGAGCTGCCATTTTCACGTCAAAACCATGTGGTAAACATGTTCTGTTCTGGGTGCCGGCAGCCAGAACAGTTCCAAACAGTCACATGATCGTGTCTTGTTCCACTCTTTTATCACTCCCAAAATCCCATGTACTCCGAACATTAAATGGAGCAGCCTCCTGGAAATGGGACAAATGTAAGAAAACATTTACATGTCAAACATTCTTTTACCATATTAAAAGAAGGATTGACAACCCTATGCCCAGGGTACATACTTAAGGGGCATTATTAATTAAAAATTGTTTGCCTTAGTATTAGAGGGGCAACCTTGTGTCCAGGGTCCTCTGGGTTCTGTGCAACAAAGACCCTGGTCAAATACAAAAAAGCTTTAGCTCAACATTATATTGTTTAAATTCATCATTGATGAATGATGCATAGATAGCTAATGTTTGGTCGTAAATATTATCTGAAGAATACTTTGTACAAAGATTTTGAGGTAAACGAATGTAAATGTGGAAACAAGCATGACACTCGACGGTCAAGGTATGTTTACTCTTTAAATACTATACTTGAATGAGGTTAACTCTGGAATTTGCATATTTAAATCTTGACTATAGTGATTCCTATTGTGTGACTGATGTAGCCCCTCTATATGAATTGTTTCTGCTATTATCGTTATACTTATATGAGTCAACAACAGGCTGTAAAATCTGGTTTCATTTTATTGTTTCAACTTTTTTTAATTGCTTTATTGTTTTTTTATCGTTACATATGTATGGCAGGCGTTCGTATAATTTTATATTGGTCGTTTAGAGCGGTCCAAAAACGTTGTGCAGTCAATCTAAACTTTTAAAAACTATATATTTCACACTATTTATACTGATCAATGTCACACTTGGGTAACTTGATAATTTATGCACTAACAACAGGCTCCCCATAAGAGAGTTTGGCACTCTTATATTCATTCATTAAACATTAGTGCATTCACTACATAATATCATTAATTAAAATCTTTCTTCGTATCGGCTTCGCTAATCGCTCTTGTTTTTAGCACAAAGTTTGAGAAACTTTGCAGTATTGTGATGAGTGGCAAAAATTCAAACGAGTCAGTCAGTCATAGTGTAAACTTTACTGGGGGTAGATTGATTTATGCGTATTATTTGATTCAGGCAGATTTGCCCCCGGAACACCTGATTTTTTCTTATACGTCGCAACTGTGCATGTGCTGTCGAGCCTTCAACATTACTCACAATGTAAAGAAACGAGGAGCGACGAGCATTGCTTCAAAACATTCAAGGTATAAAAATCGTGCAATTCTTTGAGAATTTACGCAATTTGTGAACTTATGTTATGAATTACGAGCATTCAATTCGACACAAATATAATTTGGAAGGTTTATTCCATAAATAGAGCTGCATAAGAGGTTAGGAAGAAACGACGCTGTGTTGTTTATGTATTGATAGATCTCTTACACGAATGACGAATACATATTACGTTGATAGCAAGTCGAAACCTCGTATTCTGCATACACTACATAAATGATACTATACAAAACGGTCATTTTGTGCAGTAATCAAATCATTTTGGCGGTATACAGTATTGATTATAAGTATATTGTTTTGTATCGATTTACGCGTTGAAGTATCCACATCATAGACATAATATGCACCGCGGTTTATTTACATTATTTTCAACGCAACTATTTTGGCTATTCTTATGAAATGACGGATAAATTGTTGCCATGATATAAATGTAGCGAATGTAGTCACAGTTGTTTGACGAAGAAAAGAGACTAAACTGAGAAAATCGCGCCCGGTTTACATGGACAACTAAAATTATAATTTAATAGTGCCATTACCGGTATCTGTGACTAATGTAACTTGAGTACTTTGAGTAATTTCCTTTTGATTAATGTTTAACCTAGTTCATTATATTTTTACTGGCATAAGTCAAAATGTTTATGTTGGGAAAACGTGTTGCTGAAAACTTTGCACTATACTTGGATCCCTAGTCTATTAACAGAATTAACTGATCTATTGGGCGTTTTAGCGTTGTAGATATGCTTCGTACTGTTGTGGAGTGGACCAATCCCTTTTTGTCTTTTATAACCGAATCAACAATTGCAAGGGGCCAGTGATTGCTTATGGCTCTCTCGTTTTTTATTAGAACAACATCTTCAACTTGTAAGTTTCTTTTAGGAGATATCCACTTATTACGAGCTTGAAGTGTTTGAATATGTTCTCTATTCATACCACTCATAATGAATGCAAAAATTAAAACAATCAAAACAATAGTCCCAAAGGGCCAAATCATGCAGAACACGCTAAGGCAATTACGGGAGAGACTATAAATACCCTGCCTTGTCTACCACACACCTTGCTCAGATCAGCGGACAAGCAGAAGGTTCTTCAACAATTGGCAAAGTTGACCCATGTGAATTTCAGTTCGAATGGCAGAAAATAATGTACAATACCCTGTGGCTGTGGAAGTATTTGATTATGACGGTCAAGTCCGTGAACCACCTCCTGAACAACACCAGCCGCCACAGCCACAACAAGCCCAACAACCGCAAGCACAGGCACCGCCACAACAGCCCCAACATGCAGATGAACGACTACCACCAGCCATGGGCAATCAGGAAGAACTAGAGGTGTGTACATTGATTCATTTCTCCCTCCTATGTCTAATCTTTCTTATGATAATTATGTGATAATCATGTGATAACTGATGACTAAATTCGCAAGTTCGCCACCTTGGCCTTGCTAACTTTCGTTCTTACTATGTTAAATACTCCGGTTCTATCATATACGACATGAGGAATTATAATCCACGCGAGTTTATTGTGATTACTACCTCCTATACAACAATTCTATCTGTGAATTGTACTCTGTTAATCCAATAGTATATAATCTTTCTTTTTGAACTGGGCTGCTTCAGCATACATACAACAGACTATCAGTATTAGCGTTCTGCCGCTATTACTCTCTTTGCATATCGATGATAATACTAGCTCTGATATGGCACTATCCATCTACCTGCATATCTCTATCGGTCACGTCGTCTCGCATGAACGTTGGGGCGCTATTAAAGACTTGGCAACTAGCTCCCTCCATCTCTGTCAGCCGTATATTGCACTTACATCCTCCTGTACCACTAATTTATCCTTACGGCAATTAATACAGTGCCAGATCAATGTCTTAGTCTTCAAATAGTATTGTTAATGGTAATTTTCGTCTTCATTATAGTATTGTATATATAACTACTGTAGGTTACTATCTAAGTGTGTATTTTCAACAAATTGTACTACTGGCAATGTCTCATTATTTGTATGTGCATTAAATATGACAGGAATAGGTGCCGATGTGCGCAAGCTAGGGTTAATGTAGTTGGTCATTGTTTGTTTAGTCTCACCAATTAATTGTATAACTGTAGGTTGCCAGTATGGCATGTCCTTTTATCAAAATCCCGTTAATTTGTCATTCAGGGTGTAAACTGTAATTTCACCAATTTGTATAACTGTGGGTGTACTTCCACCAAGCTTTGTTAATAGCAGTTTGTTATTTGGGGTGTAGTTTCACCATTTTGTATAACTGGTAGGTTCCAGTGTGCGTGTATTTTCACGAAACTCTGCTAATGGCAGTTTGTCATTCGGGGTGTAGTTTCACCATTTTGTATAACTGGTAGGTTCCAGTGTGAGTGTATTTTCACGAAACTCTCCTAATGGCAGTTTGTCATTCGGGGTGTAGTTTCACCATTTTGTATAATTGGTGGGTTCCAGTGTGTGTGTATTTTCACGAAACTCTGTTAATGGCAGTTGTCATTCGGGGTGTAATTTCACCAACAGTTTGTAACTGGTAGGTTCCACTGTGGGTGTATTTTCACCAAGCTCTGTTAAGGGCCTGTTAATGGAAGTTTGCCATCCGGGGTGTGACTTACCAATGTATATAACTGGTAGGTTACCAGTGTGGGTGTATTTTCACTCAAATTCTGTTAATGGCAGTTTGTCATTTGGGGTGTAGTTTCATCGCTTTTGAAAAGATGGCCCTTCATTTCAATGCGTTCTGCTTTTAAAACTTTATAAAGTTTTTCACCCCATCGTTTTTGTTCTTTTGTATCATTATCTAAATGAGAGAGCGAGCAAAACCATTCCTCTTCATTTTCATCAACCTTCATAAATTCCCAAATAATAAACAAGGATAATTCTTCAAATTCCAATTCAGCATGTTGATAAAGTTTTATTGCAATCGTTCGTGCAATTTTATCATTTGCCATAAAAAATATAAAGAACTCATCTGAACTTGCCATGACAAAGAATGTTGGGCAAATGAAGAAATAAAAAACAAGATTTCATTTAAATATATTTTTTGAAAAAAATTACAATTTTAATCTTTCCAACACCATTTTCAATCTTACATTTCTTTTAAAGTCACAGTATTCCATGATTAATTGTTTTAAAATTTTACAATGTCTCTTTAATCTAAAATTAGAGTGTGTACTAACTTTACAATGATTAAAAACATTACAATACATTGAAAAGCAATGCCAATTAAGCATGTAACAATTAATTTCACTTTTATCACAAATTTCAAACTTTGAAAAAACGGGATACATTTGATTCATATCACAATAATATTCTTTAACAGATAAAATACAAATGAAATTTATTTTCTCATATGAATAAAGAATCCAAACATCTGAACACAAAAAAGCAATCCACATCATTCCACCCGCATGCATAATTAATTTGTAAAAATCTAATTCGCTATAATTACGAATTCTATATTCATAAACCACTTCTCTAACCCACAACCCATTTCTGAAAACATTTATTGTGCCCCATCTAAGTTGATCTAAATTCGATTTCTCAGTTATATCTTGTATCATAGATCGTAAAACTAAGTATTTTAAATTAAATTGTTTTACCTCGTTTCTCCAGAAGACCTGACTTGCTAATTCACGAAGTGATGGAATCATGAAAATGATTTTGCAGATGACAAAGATAAGCAATTCAATCACTCGTCTTTCCAACCACAATGGCAATACACTTTTCAAACAATTTTTAAATCGTTGATCGCACCTGCTAGCATGAAAATAGTCCTCGTAGAATTTCCACCAATTCTCTTTATACAAAGGACTCTTGCTCATTTCTTTTTTAATTGACCAAATTTGGAATAAGCATGACCATCATCACTTTCTCAGGTCGTTGACTTTTTTTCAACTCTATGCTCCCCATCTTTAATGTTATTACACGAATGACCATATAAATACATTCCTCTATTTTCATAATATGATAAAAGCAAAGATAATTTTCAACAAAAATTTTCCATAATCCTTTTGCTGTTCATACTTTAAAACAGATGTTAAATTTCGCATATCGAAAACATATCTATTTTTCAATTCTGACTTTACTAACAAATGTGTTAAGCGAATTAACCCTGGAATTTGAATGCGGGTTTCCTTTGGAAAACTTGAAAAATTATCAGCTAAAAAAACTTGAAAAATTTTGAATGTTCCATCTAAAGGAAAAGCATATGAATCCAAATTTTCATCAAAAATGTATTTTGAAATAGGTTTAATCGATATAACTTTTTCAATATGTTCGTTTGAAAAAATATGAAAGGGAAAAAACATAACGCATTTTTTAAAATTTTCATAACTGCAAACAAAAACAAACTGAAACTCTTCATAATTTTCAATTTTATTTATCCAATATTCAAAATTTCCAACTTGAGTAAATGATACAAATCCTTGAACTTCGTTACTTCTTTGAATTTCACGAACTTTTCTTTCAAAATCATCCTCTTTCCACCCAAAATAAAAGGGTAACGCCTAAACACAAAGATCAAAACAATGACGCAATTGTTTTTTTTCATATATTTATCCAATGGTTTCAAATAAATTAATGCAGGATCAGCTAACTTTATACATGCATTTCCACTCATTTCTCCTCAAAATGTATACTGGACAATCAAGCACCTTGAATATATAACCCTTTTACCTTTCAAATTTATCAACCCTTTGAAGTTCATTAAATACAAATAAAGTAAAACAATAAACCTCAAATCGAGAACAGTGAAATGGTAATCCTCGAGAACTTTTTCCATGACGAAAACATGATTTACTTTTCATTTCAAAAATTTGTAATTGCTTTTCATATTTTGCACAACCAAACAGTTCAAGATTAATGCATTCAAGAGAATAATAAGAACATAAATCCTTTTCAATATGCCCACCCTTAAAAGCAAAAACAAATGTATCATCTGAAAAATTCCGTTTAAAAATATTATGAAATTCATGCTGAGTAATATCAGAATAAGAATACTTTTTTCTCAAAAATGGTAAACCATGTATTCTGTTTGAAACATATGAAACTGATGAGAAATCATGATCACTCAAAAAAACACCAGGGTGATAAACATAATAAGTATGACAAATCATATCACGAACAGAAAAAATGCTGACCTCAGCATAAAGATACCTTTCACTAATTCGCCACCCATCAATATCTATAATATGTGTCACTCTCTTTAAAATTTCTTCTTTCCTTTCATTAATGTCTTTAAGTTGAACTACTGAATTTTTATTAATATGTTCACAAAAATTCATTGTTTACCCTATCATTTAATACTCAAGCGTATTATAACCTTTCAGGACGACATGTTCCGGCCTCTGCATTCACAAGTACCATACTCAAAATAATGTCTTCCATTAGTTTGCTTTATTTTGAACCAAACAAAAAGAAAATCATTTCTCTTTTTTCTCCGATTTATAACTTTACAATTTTTACATCTTAAAGTTTTCTTAGCGGCAACATGTAAATGACAAATCCGACATCGTCTGCGTAATTTCATAATTGCAAGGGTAATCTTTGTCAGTTTTTAGATCTTTACGATAAAAAAGCTCCCCATCAAATAAGCGACTAACACTTGTTTCCAAAGCTAAATACCCGAATTTCCAAATCTTTCTTTCCACATTAAATATACTCTATGAAATCTTTCATTAATGCAAAAATGATCATCTCGAAGATAAAACCCATCCTCATAGGTAAAGTGATCGTTCCATTGATGTTTGATAAACAATCGGTACAAGTATGTAAAAGAATTAATTTGAATTTTATCACAAAAAAAATTAACTCCACCGTAAACGGAAAATAACGAAAATATGTATGTAAAGCCAAACGGGAGAAGACAATAATATTTTTTTTTCAACTTCAAACATTGATCATTCTCATACTCAAACAATTTTACAACTTTATTAAAATCACGCAATCCCATTCTAAAACCTTTAAAACGAGAATCAATATCTTTTTTAATTCGACGTTCTTCAACAGCCGTTAAAAGCTCAATTCGGAAATCACGATCTGGAATTTCACAAAACGAAATAAGCTCTTCATCCTCGCGTAAAAATGGAAAGGGAATCCCACTTCGAGAAAAAAAAGCAGAATCTAAATTACCATATATATTAGGTGCTTTCACAGGGTAATAACCGGAAGAAGAGTAATAAAAACTGTAAATGTCATATGACTTTTCTGCTCCTCTAAATAATTCCGAACGTCTATAAAGAATAGACGTTTCCCGCCGCCATCTGGAATAACTTTCAGCGATATGTTCCCGCATTTTATTGACACCATATTCATGCATCAACATAATTCTTCGAGAACACACCATATCATTCATCACGCTAAAAAAATCAATTTAACTCAGTCAAATAGAATATCCCATTATACGCATCGTTTCAACATAATTCTTCAAGAACACACCATATCATTCATCACGCTGAAAAAGATCAATTTAACTCAACCAAATAGAATAATCCAATTATGCATCGTTTCAACATAATTCCTCCAGAACACACCATATCATTCATCACGCTAAAAAAATTATCTAATTAACTAGAACAAAAAAAATTATCTAATTCCGCATCGTTAAAAAATTGAAAAACTCAAATATTCTATCACAAAATATTTCGTAACTTCGATTTTTTTATGAAAAGGGGCGGGACTTATCATTTCATAAGAAAAAAATCCAAAATTTTTCTTCATTCGCAACATGGCACATTCTACTGCACAACCAACAATTGGGAACATCGACCCATTGAAATTATGGAACGAATTTATGGCATATACGAAAAGTAAAATGCAAGAATCCCAAGACATTCGCCTACCATCAACTCCTCAACCTCCGCAAGAACAGACACACGAAATTCGAGATTTCAACGATTTATCCTTCCTAAACTCTCCAATTTCGCTTCCTTCCTCGTCCCCTCTCCTTTCAAACCACACACTTTTATCACCGCGAACAATACCAAACCTACTTACCTCAAGTTCACCAGCTCGAAATCCAACCCCAAATCAAGTGATCGCGATGGATCCAACACCAACGGAGAGATCAACTATGGCGCAATTCACTCCGATTCAATCCGACCTTCTCTCACGAGCATTTCATGGCGAGGGAAGCGGCAAAAACATCATCGCGATGAAACAAACGATTGAAAAACATTCGGATGAGAAAAGCGATAACGATATCGAAAGTCTGTTTGCGGAAATTAGTGATTCGGATGATGAAATCGAAGAAGAAGATGAAAACGAGAAAATGGAATCAAACAAGCTAAACGAAGAATTAAAAAAAATAAAATCGGAATTCACAGAACACGAACTTCGTTTATGCTCAACCAAAGGGTATACAAAAAAAACAACCAAAGTCTACTCGCAAAATAGAAATAATTACCCGATATTAGTGTACGATCAACGTTCCTTCTCAGCAATTGCAAATCTCTCCTGCGAACTTCGAGATCGCCTCAATGAAAAAAAAAGATACTTAAAGCAATATACAATATTAATCAAGGTATAAATTATGTGAGACACCGAAATGAACTAAAAACAAACCAATTAAAGAAAAAAGTTGTAAAAAAATAATATCATTTTTTATTCAAGTTGTACATATAAATATAACCTCATATCATTACTCTTTTAATAAATCTTTATATTACAATGTGTGATCCTGTGATTTCATTTCGCGAAGACGAAGGGGAATTTGAATACTTCTTTTTACAAATGCAATGCGAAGAAAAGGAATTTATAGAAGAAATAAAACAAATCTTCCTACAAAAACACGAGACAAATCTATCACTATTCAACGAAATTATCGTTGTCGCATACAAAGAAGCTGAAAAATACTTCATCAATTTTTGCATTCAAACATACTTCCCAATCACAATGAAAGATTGTGAACATGAGATCAACAAAAATTATTTCAAAAATATACGGTATTAAAGGTAGCATTATTGCAAAACAGGGAGAACTAGATAAAGCCGAACAGTTCAAATTCTGCTACCCGGATCATTTAAAAGCCGTGGATTTTTTCAGACTGTCAGACCTTAAAGAGCTAGTACTTGGATCAAGTGTGTGGACAGCGAAAAACCAAAGAGAAATCAAACTAAAAAGTCGACAATGAATGAATTTAAAAACAAGATCAACTTTAAAAGGGATAGTGAAACCACATTGGAAGAAGACGTTAAAATGAAGAAACTATACTACGGAACATGCTACAATCATGAATTTAAAGAAATTAATCCGGGCACATGCATTATAACAACTTGCTATGACACACGTTGCATTGAAAACACCTCAGCTTTAAACACGGAACATCAACATATTATTTCAACTAAAAAATCATTTGAGATGGTCTGCAAAAACGAACAAAATGCATATTATCCGCTTGACACAGAAAAACTCTTTAAATTTATAGAATTCATGATTGAAAATGAAACAAACTTATATCACACAAATCTTTCGCAACACAATATTTCAACCTACTTCTACTCTTATCCGAATATGAGTTGAGCAAAAAAATAGCTGCGATTGGATGGTTCAGTTGCTAAAGGCGTATGATGATATCGATTTGGAAATAGATGAATATCGCTGGAATTGGTTCAATGCGTGGAAATTGCGAAATAAACCAAGCGCAAAACAATTCCTGATGAAAAAAAGGGGGAAAAAAATCATGGAGTAATTTCACAGATTGTATGATGATTTCAACAAATGATGACCACGCCCTACCAGCAGTAACGCCGCCAGAAAGAAAAAAAACGAAAATTGAAAAACCGCGAAAATATTCATTAAGAAAAGGAAAAAATGTTTGTGGAAGTAACGGACACATAGTTTATAAGGATAATAAAACAAACGGACATATCATAATATCGAAAAACATTCCGTAGAATAGAATATATAAGACAGAATGGTAATGGCCGTACTATATAAATTAACCTTTCTTTATCATGGAAATCAAAACACAAGCACAACTTTCAATGAGAACAATTTTATAAAACTTATAAATAAATTAAAACTAGAAGGCGCGATTGAAGAAAGCAAATACGATCTCTTTCGCGACTTTATCATCATAGAAAACAGAACAATATTGCTTCCCGAGAAATACGCAAGAAAAATCATATCAAGAGAACAAAAGGTACAAAAGAACATTAAAGACAGGAATCTTTCAGCAGTAAGAATATCAAAAACAATCAATGTATAAAGATTATATTGTAACATCAGTACTTTTATAAATATATTTGGCAATGTATATGAGTATATTATATAATACGTAAAAAAACTATTCATATAAAAAAGGTGTTAAAATAATACTAAAAAAGTTCAATTTGTCCTTAACCGAGTACTGAATCTTTGCGGCACAGCCATAGCGTATCCACGCCTTCGTTATTTAACCAATGCACGACCTTGATTAAACCCTAAACAACACATCATGCTTTAAGGTTTTAAAAATAAAACTGCCTATACATATAGTCTTATGGGCAGCTAGAAACCAACCTTAATATAATATTTGTTCAATTTCTTCTACTTGTTCCGCGGTCAAGTAGGCGCGCATTTGCTCGAACGAACATCTCTGGCTACATAACCACATGCAACAACACGGTATCCGACGCATTCTAGGTCTGTACTCTCGCCTTCCTTGAACCAATGCACCACCCACCGACACTCCTCGTCTTCACACCGTCTCATTTTCTTTATTCTATTGATTTTCATAGTAAATCGTTCCAGCAACTCCAATAATTTGATATTCATTCTGGACACGAGTACCGATCAAACAGCGCTTCACTTGCAATGCGAGATTTAGTAAACACAGTTTTATTTTATCACGACAGTGATATCCGTCAACGCATTGATTTTCTCAATTTTTTTCCCACCTTCAATCGATTCGCATTAATGTCGTTTAGCGAACATAATCAACTAATATTAATATCACGCGTAAGTATTATTACACCTCTAAGCACTGAACCCGCGGCGCACTCTTTCCTGACATTAATCGCATTTTTTTTGTCTACACATACACTGGAATGCCATCGTCACCCATCAACGCATCGGTTTTCTTTTCTCCTCACCTTTGAATCGCATTAATCTCGTTTGGCAAACATAATGAACTCATATTAATTAGTATCATAACCCGCGGCGCGCTCTTTTTTGACACCCGGCTAATCGCAATTTTTTCGTCTACACATACACTGGAATGCCATCCACACCCATCAATTAATACACTGTCTTATTCTTATTGACCTTCATGACAAATTGTTTAATCACCTGCAATAATTTCATATTCATTTTGCAAAAAAGCATCAAACCAGCACTTCACTTGAATTGCAATGCGAGATTTACTAAACAGTTTTATTTCATCACGTCAGTGATATCCGTCAACGCATCGGTTTGGCTCAGGTTTTTTCCCACGTTTAAATCGCATTAATCTCGTTTGGTCAACATAATGAACTAATATAGGTATAACGCATAATTATTATTAAACCTGTGAACTTTATTGACCTTCATGACAAATCGTTCAACAACTACAATAATTTCATATTCATTTTGTAAAGAAGCATCAAACCACCGCTTCACTTGCAATGCAAGATTTACCAAACACAGTAGTTTTATTATATTACATCAACGCATTTTTTTTCGTCTACACCGATTTACTTCGTCTACACTGGAATGCCATCGTCACCCATCAACGCATCGGTTTTCTTTTCATCTCACCTTTGAATCACATTAATCTCGTTTGGTAAACATAATGAACTAATATTAGTATCATGCATAAGTATTATTAAACCCGTTCTCCCCTGGGCGAATTTATTCGCGCGAACAGAAAAAAGTAGGAAGCGATTCCACTTTTTCGCAGCGAATTTATTCGCAAACCGATTATATCACCGGATTTCAGATATCACTTCGCGTCCCGCGAAAAAATTCGCCTAGTGGAAAACGGGCTTTAAACGTGTAACCCGCGACATGCTCTTTTTTGACACTGATCGCAATTTTTTTGTCTTCACATACACTGGAATGCCATCGTCACCCGTCAACGCACTTTTTCACAGTCTCATTCTCTATATATTTTCATGACAAATCGTTCAACTAACTCCAATAATTTCATACTCATTTTCGCAAGAAAGCATCAAACAACCGCTTAACTTGCAATGCGAGTTCTACTAAACACATTTTAATTTTACTACGCTATCGTTACCCGTCAACGCTTCGACTTTTTCCCCCCACCTTTGACCCGTATTGACGTCTTATGTATTAAGTATCATGAACATATCACGCATAATACACGTGTGAACAGGCACACTCTTGTGTTTTTTGACACTGATCGCAAATTTTTCGTCTTCACATACACTGGAATGACATGGGCACACGTCAACGCACTTCTTCACATCCTCTGTTGTCTCATCCTCTTTATTTTATTGATTTATATGACAAATAGTTCAAGCAACTCCAAAAATTTCATATTCGTTTTTGCAAGAAAGCATCAAACAACCACTTAACTTGTAATTCGGCTTTTACTAATCACATTTTAATTTTACTACACCATCGTCAACCGCGACAGTGACGGATATTTTCCCCCGCACCTTTGACCCTTCTATGACGTCATTCGGCGAACATGACACCACCATCATCACGCGCATAAGTATTAGCGCGAAGTTCAAATTCACTCAGTCGGCTCAACCAAGGCTTCGGGTAACATCTCCTTCGCTCCGTCACCACACGCTGACATGTGACCTGTTTACCATTAACTTGATTTAATTAAGTTAATATCTTTAATACAGGTCACATGACACGCAAACGTGAACCAGCACACTTCCTTTTTTTCACACTGATCTCATTTTTTGAACAATCTGGACAGTTAATGTTACGGTACCCCCGTCCGTAGAGCATGATTTCTTGCGTAAACAGGATGTGACGTCACTTTTTGTAATACTAAAATATAATAAAAGTGTGCTGGTTCACGCTCCCCCCCCCCAAAAAAAAAAAAAATCACATCTACTACTCATGTTGAGTGGCAATCAAACAGTAGTGACCACTGTTGTAGTTACGCTCTGAGTGATACTAAGAAGGAATACCAGGGTGCATGCTTGCACCAACACAATGCATCTTGTGATCATTGTGAAGCCATTGATTGTTGCTTATTTGATTTTAATCTATGCATCCCAGCCATTAATGCCTGGAAAGCACATTTGCTGAGAACTGTTACCCAGGAAGAAGCTAAGCGAGTCGCCATGGCAAATCTTAATGATGAAACTTGTCTTGTTGTCATCGATTGGGCAATAATGAAGTTTCTTCCAATCAAATATTGCAAGAGTATGTCCTTGTTCTTTGGCAAACGAGGCTTGAGTTGGCACATCAGCGCTGCAATCACGAAAAAGGACGAAAAATTCGACGTTGAATGTTTTGTGCACATCTCTAATTCTTGTACACAAAATAACTATTCAGTAGCATCAGTACTTGACCATCTCTTCAAAACCATTAAGTCAGAGTACCGAACATTACCAAAGCATACCTTAGGTCAGACAATGCTGGATGCTACCATAATGGTCTGTTGATTGTTTACCTGTCAAAAATAGGATCACGCACTGGTGTTACACTCCTCCGTTACGACTTATCGGATCAGCAAGCAGGGAAAGATATCTGCGACAGAAAACGGCTCCCATGAAAGCACACATCCGAAGGTGTGTTAATGAAAAGAATGATGTCAACACAGCAGAAGACATGAAGAAAGCAATTGAGTCGCATGGTGGCTTATAGGGATGCCAAGTTAGTGTAGTTGAGCTGGATAGCTCTAAAGATCTACCCGAAAACAACAAAATACCTGGAATAAGCCTTATTTATAACTTTAGCTACGAAGGTGACAGAATACGTATGTTGAAAGCCTATGAGATTGGTGAGGGACTGCTATTACCATACACTGACTTTCTCAGAGGACAAACCATAGAAGGACTTAAGGAGGTTTTGCCATTCTCCCTGCGCACTAGAGTGTTAGGGACAGTTAATTCATCTACTGTTCGTGCTGATCAAAAAATTTTTGGCTGTAATGAGCCAAACTGTGTGCTCACATTTAAAACTGAACAAGAGGCCCAACATTATATGGACATAGGTAAACACGTGTATGAACTTGAGTCAGTTTCAATGTATGACAGAGCTAGACTGAAGTGGGCAGAAAAGGTAACTGGGATTAGCAGTGTACTCAAGAGAAATTGACAGTCTCTACATCTGAGGCAGATTATCATCCTGCAGCTGAACGACGTACACTAGCAATGGGGTGGGCTCTTTAAGTTAGTAAAGAAAAAAAGCGTTTTGGGGAGAGAGTAGTAGCTTTTCTTATCGCCAAATTTGAAGCCAGAGAAAAAAGTGGCACCAAAGCAGATCCTCTGACAGTGTCAAGAGAAATGAAGGAAATAAATGATGACAACGGACAATTTTATTTCTTACTGCACAGCAAGTTTTTTCTCAAGACATAATTCAAAGATCTGCCAGATAAAAGCTGGTGCGCTTCAAAGGGAAGAACAAGTTGATGATCAAGATCTAGACAAATATGATATGGCGGTTTTAGAGGCTGAAGTAGCTCGTTTCGACTTAAGAAATGTTTGCCAGCTGGTACAAGATCATCAAATGGCAAGTCTGAAGCTTATCCAGTTAAAATCAGTTGTGATTTTCTCCAACTGAAAATAACTGGAAGTGCAGGAAGGAAGAAATCGTACAAATGATTTGAATAATGCATAATGTAACTAGTTTTATTTTACATGCTCCTTTAAAAAAACTTTGTTTTTAATGAGCATCAAATGTTAATGTTTACAAATTTATTATTGAAGTAAAAGTTAAGACCTTATGTTGCAAAAATGCTAAAAATTACCAAATAATTGGATATAAACTCTTTAAAAAATGAAATCGAACTAAGCCCTTATTTTAAAGAGAAAATACAATAATTTACACCAAAACTCCAAGATTAAGTTTAGTTTTAAACAGAAAACAATACATTTTTTTGACAAAAAAATTACATAAAATTGCGTACCGCTACATTGAAAGTGACTTATTTTGGAAGGCTGTAATTTTAAAACTCAAAAAAGTTCAACGCTCAAACAAATTGGAACGCATACCTGTACCCTTGCACTATATTGCAGTGCAAAAATATCAAAAATAAACTGCCGCAAATTCGAGAAAATGTGTAATTTGAAAATACCGATATTTTCCCTACTGCAACCAAACATGGTGTGACGCCGAAAGTAAACAACTAATGGAATCCATCCAAATCAATAAAATTTGGTGATCATTCACCTCAAATAGTCTCTTATAATATCCAAAAATGCAAGGAAATTTAAACGAAGTATGTGGGTTTTTAGTTTTTCTTTTACAGGAGGTCAAAATAGGCTTAAATTTGAGGTAGCATTTGGCTGATTTTGAGCCAAAACCAAGAAGGGTGGTCAAGGGTGATCTGTTGAAGCTCATACTTTGTCATTCTTATTTATATCCTATGCCTATTAAATGGTATAAGTTTCAGGTAAATTGGCTGACCCCCAATCTTTTGACTCTGCCTGGTTTTTCTCAGTCAATCACTCCTAAAATTTAACCTAATTATTGAAATAACCCAACAATCCAGAACATTTCTTTTTATCAAAACCAATCTAAATAATATAGCCCATGTTCTTAATATATATCCCATTGATTTAGTGTTTGGTGATTTTAACATTAATTACTTAAATGATACTGAATTAGAACCTCTTAAATTGTTAATGGAATCGTCCAGTTTTAACCAAGTTGTAACTGACCCAACATTTATATCAGGCAGGTTTATTTAGAACATGTATATGTCAGAACAACAAGTTTAGATGTTATTGCAAATCAGATGATTAATGTCTACTATTCTGATCACGATGCCGCTAGTTTAGTTATTAAATATATCTTAAAGGTGCAAATTATATTATGTAGTAATCAAAGAGTGTGGTCAAAGTCAAAGTTATGGCATAAATAGCAAGTTTGTTATGAATGCAAGTTTGTCATAAATAGCAATTAACTGTTAATGAAAACAGTAATATAAAAATATAGAATTAATACTTGGATGTGTGTTCGGAAACATTCCCAATTTTTACAAAAAAACATTTACGACGACCCGCTATTTATATAGTGCGCTAATACACATAATTTCGTTGACTACATTAAGCGTTGTGAATCCAAAAATAAAGTTGGACAAAGCTTGGATATGATGAGCATGATACACACTTAGAATTGTGAATTGATCCAGGCATTTCAACAAGCCGATATTCACATCCTGCTGCACTAGCTACAACGGTTTTCATTAACACTCAGAGCACCGACCTCTGAAACGCTAAACAAAATATAAATATATCGCCCAAAATTTAGGAACTTTAACTTTGAGTGTGCCTTTGAGCACCTGAAATGAGCTTTGAATGGAAACTCGACAGTGAGTATTGTGTGTTATTGAAAACAGCTGTATATTAAGAGATTTGAAAATTAGACAAAAGGTACACTTACCTTGCAGGATAATTGTAATTCTCTGAGCTATACGGAACACTATGACCTTAATTATGCGTTCTTCCTGCGCATGCGCAGTTTTGCCCACGTTTCAAAGTACCATTGTTATGCAAATAAATGGTATAAAAACCACAGAGAGGACCAGGACCAGCCTCTTCTTTCTCGCGTGCAGGATACAGACGGTCAACATTTGGTATCAAGAAAACAAGGGTGCATGGGAGAATAAAAAAGTGTAACAAACTGACCCAACTGGGCGGGTAAGGTCATAGTGTTCCGTATAGCTCAGATAATTACAATTATCCTGCAAGGTAAGTGTACCTTTTGTCTAATTTTCAATTCTCTTTCACTATACTTCACACTATGACCTTAATTATGCGAGTTCGAAGTCGCTTGATACCAAAGGATTACCAAGAAAATCTTTGTTAAATAATATCCATGTTAAATAATAACTAGAAGTCATAAACCAGTTAAGGTATTAATACACACAATTTATGAACGTGACAAGAGTAGAGCCAGGTAATATAGGTTTTTTGTAAAACTTATTAAACACACTTGGACTTGCCCAGTCTGCGAGCTTCATTATATCTGAAATAGAAGCGCCTTTAAAGTTTACTGCGGAAGTAACCGCACTACGAAAACTATGTGCCTTAAAGATTAAAGTGTCTATACATGCTTGGTTGAGTATTGTCTTTAACCATCTAGCTATAGTAGCTGAAGTCACAGCCTTATGAGGCTTATAGTAAGAAAGGAACAACTGTTTAACAGATTGTTCCCCAATGTTGCGAAGTGGCTTGGTTTTCCCAATATAACACAACAAATGAGCACGCGGACATAACTCGATGTCCTGAGGAAAGCTTGGAATCTCCACACTTAAGTGATTCTTGCCAGGACGGGAAGTCTTGAGACGATCCTTAATGATAAACACAGCTTTCTCTGCAGTAATTGTTAGATTGTCCAGGTTAAAACTGGAGGGCGATTGACATCTTTGAGCCGTTACTAACGCGAGCAAAGCAGCAAGTTTTAACGTAAGAAGCTTCAAGGACAACGACGAACATGGTCCTAGAGTCTTGATATAATCAGTAACCACACAGACGTCCCAGGTCACACAATACTTAGGCTGAGGAGGTCTTGCCATGAACACGCCCTTCATAAAACGAGAGACTAAACTATCTGCACCAATGGAACGTCCAGTAATTGTTTCAACGGTAACAGATACTGCCGACCGATAAGTATTAACGGTACTGTAACATTTTCCTTGATCATATATATGATGAAGAAAATCAACGAACACAGTTATAGGAGCTTGAAATAAATCAACCGCCCTTGAACCACACCAGCTGCGCCAGGCATCCCAGGCTGGTTTATATTGCTTTTCTGTGCCACAGGACCACAAATGACAGATGACTTCGGTAGACCCAGCTGAAAACCCGTTATCAATGAGTTTCTCCCTGATACAATCCAGGCGGCTAGTTGGAGCTGTTGACGTGGGGGATGTAGTTGGTCGGTGTGCGGTTGTTTCAATAGGTTTGGCCACTTTGGGAGAAGTATCGGGCGATGGACCAACATTTGTAATATTATCGGGTACCACGGTTGAGTTGGCCAGACAGGTGCGATGAGAATCAGACGTCTGACATTGTCCTTTTCCACACGGGATAACACTCTCGGAACCAGGCTAAATGGGGGAAAGGCATAGCCATCAAACTCTCCCCAATTTAAAGAAAATGCATCGCATGCATAAGCACAGGGATCAGGGAACCAAGATACAAAATTCGGTAATTTCGCATTAATGCGAGATGCGAACAAATCAATATCCGGCGTGAATAGTGTTTGAATTAACCAACTGAATACCGTTGGGTGTAAACTCCACTCAGTTCTATCATTAAAGTTTCGTGAACTAAAATCAGCCTTATTATTGGTAAGGCCTGGAATCTGGATAACAGTAAGATGAATATCTCGGGAAATACACCATTGCCAAATCTCTCTCGCTAGGTTGTTGAGAGTAGTGGACTTTGTTCCACCCATATTATTTAAATAATATACAGCCGCGGTATTATCAATACGCATTTGAACATGAGCTGACTGGAGTTTACTTGCAAAACATTTGAGCGCGAAAAAAGCTGCCAATGTTTCTAAATAATTTATATGGAATTGAGTTTCAGTCTTTGACCAGAGACCCCCTGTATTACACGAATTACACCAGGCTCCCCAGCCCCGACTGCTAGCGTCACATTTAATTACCATGCTAAGAGCGCTGGCTGAAATAGGCACACCATTTAAATAGGTAACGTTGTTAATAATCCATTCCAAGTCTAGTCTAGCCTGTTGTGTCAAAGAAATACGTGTGTCGTATGTGACACCAGTAGAAAGGATTGAGGATTTACACATCTCAATTAAACGGTAGAATAGTTTCATGTACTTGACAGCCCTAAAGGATGATACCAATAGTCCCGAAACTTGTGCAACTTGCTGTATGGTAGGCAAGGTTTGGACTAAAAGCCATCTACATTGTGAAATAATCCTATTAACTTTCTCTGGCGGCAAGGAAATAACCATTTCCTTAGAATTTATAACAAAACCAAGAAAGGTGATTACCAGTGTAGGCACCATTTGAGATTTCTCTTTGTTGATTGTGAAACCGAGAGTGGATAATAGCTCACAACCCTCTTGCACATTACGCAAACATTCGGGATATGTTTGCCCGAAAATGAAAATATCGTCAATGTAAAACACCAGCCTAACACCCCTACTACGTAGGACAGATTGCACTGGTTTCAGGATTTTGGTAAATGTTCTCGGCGCTAAGCTGTAGCCGAATGGAAGGCAGGTGAACTCATAAAGCGCATCACCCCAAAGAAACCGTAGATATTTACGGTCTCGCGAATTGATGGGTACGCTAAAATATGCATCCTTAAGGTCAATTGTGGCCATAAAGTCACCTGGCCGTAACAAGTACGTCACAGAATCTATAGTCTCCATCTTAAAGTGCATTTTATGAACGAATTCATTCAGTGGTTTAAGATTAATAACTGGGCGAAGATCACCTGATTTCTTGGGCACTAGAAATATATTTGACGTACGATGGGTTGACCCAAACCGACTTTCCAATGCCGATACCAACGCTCCGTAGTCACGGCGACGGTCAGGTGACAAATTTCCAAGGATATTTAATGCTGACCCCGTTAAACTGGTAGCTAGATATGCTGCTTTCTGCTCGTCGGTCCATCCATTTAACTGCGCCGTTATTTCAAACTTGGCCAAATATGATTCCCACAGAGAATCGCCACTGTATGTTCCAGGCCGTTGTACCGGTCTTTCAGAAATGCGA
This sequence comes from Dendronephthya gigantea, assembly GCF_004324835.1. NCBI lineage: Eukaryota > Metazoa > Cnidaria > Anthozoa > Malacalcyonacea > Nephtheidae > Dendronephthya > Dendronephthya gigantea. The sequence continues at coordinate 319,276 of NW_021163076.1, forward strand.
TTCTTCTCGGCAAATTGCGAAACAGAACTAGATGACTTCGAGTGTTCTTTTGCATTAACTGTCATAGCAGGTGCTTCTGGAGTCATGGCATGTGTAGCCGTAGACGATTTAAACCGCAGCTGTGTTCCAAACACGGGAGAGATTTTAACGTTTTCCCGTGTAAACGACTCGTTTAATTTATTCAAATCACTGTGTTGTTGTGCGACTTTTCGCTCCAGCGATTCCAAATCTTGCTTGAACTTGTCTTTTATTTCGCAATATGTTTCCGCCACAAGTTCAGAAAGTACTGTCTCATATCTCTCCTCCAACGATTCCCAATGTCGTACACGTTTTTCCAGAACTTCTACGCGTTTTACCAAGCCAGAAGATTTCAACTTTACTTGTTCTAAACGCACATCCAAATCACTTAATTTGTCCTCGACGAAAACCCGATGTTGCTCGGCTTGTTCAGCTTCCTTTGTCTGAACTGCTTTCTGTTCATTCAAGATAGCCAATTGCTCTTCAAACTTTTCACGAATCGGTTGCAACCAAGCCAAATCGCTTGCTAATCCCGCCGCCTGAGGCGATTGTGGTCCCATATCGGGCTCCACAAGTTCATCTTGACCAAACATTGTCGTTGAAATTATTAGTTAAACACTGCAAGAACTATCTCTATAAAACTATCTGAATCCTGGAATAATCCTGAAATAATCCTGGCGGGGTCGCCAAATGTCACGCCTCTCAAAAAATCACCGTCTATGTTCAAATCAATATATGTACAATCATCTCAACATATATAAGCACCCCTATTTACATATAGGCACACACTATTTACATATAAACTCATGACAATAAATAAATAAATATTTAGGCCTATATTCTTGATGTGCATCTTTATTTCAGCGATTTTTGTTTGTCAGGATGATTTTTTGAGCACACGTACCATAGTACTGCGGTTTCATCCTATACGAATGCGTAATATTCGCGATCTCAACTCGGGAGAAAATAGTCATCAGCATTCAGCACAACCATGCAAGATATAATATTGTATAGTTTATCATTATGTAAACAAGATTAAGTTTTTTGACGCACAATATTGCCATTACTATCTGGAAGTACTACGTGTATTCACTCACAGCATTTCATTCATAATTTGTAATTCTAGTTGTGGGAGACGTAGGATGCAGCACTGAGCGGTACCTTGAATTAGGCTCTCAGAATTGTTACCAAATATTAACACAATGTTTTCAACGTCTCATACCTGATTAAATTGATACGATTGATAATATACAACAACTCTTTACCATAGTATTTATTTAACGAAATGTCTAAGTCGCATCCTCGTTTTGCCATCTTACATTACATGTACATGCTTAATAATGTCCCTAATATCAAATCCCCAAGCCTGTAGGAAGTGAAGCGCACTTACTTTAGTACTGTTGGCGCGTTATTTGATGAACGTCTTTTACTGCCTGGCGAAAATATTTCAACAGTCCGTACTGGCGCTACAGTCAACCTAATGCTCATTGATCGTAGTATTTATGGTCGTCTATCAATGTGAATTTCCTTTTCATCAATCTTCTCAATCTGTGACTCGTCCAACAATCGTAACAGCTTCTTGAGAAAAGACAAATAATGTTTATGCGCCATTTTATAATAGTAGAAATAGTAGATATTATATGAATAAATCAATAAAATACAGTTGGAAATTTTGAACGGGACCGCTGTTGTCCAGTTACAATTCGGAAAGTGTCGGATGACAGTCGGAGCATACTCGCACCCATATGGTCGCACCATCAATAAAAGATGATAAAAGACCTTTGTATGGTATTCTTGAGAATTTCGTGATATGGTAAACGGTTTATTCTTTTTCTTGCCGTTTTCTCGAAATTATCACCTAGTACGATATCAAACGGCAGAGTCAAAGACAAGGTTGACAAACCTGATCGATACAATCCAATGGAGGATAATATGTGTTCGCATTCATTAACTCAAAAGTTATGAGATAATATATAAAAAGCTTGTCGCAAAATTCTCCATTCCCGTTGGAAAACTAAAGAAGGGATTGTCCTGGACGAATTTAGCGGCTAATCATCTAAGAAATAGAGATTTTTATTCCCACAGGGTACATGTTGAAAGATTTTTAGTTGAAAGAATTTTACTGTGAGAGGGATAAATTATAAGTGTGCATAATTTGTGCAATCGGGTATCTGAAGTCCCTATTTATCGTGCCTATTGCCAGGTGCATATCACCTGCGTTAAATTTACAGCGGAGGGCGGTTGCCTTTCAGTGATCTTTTCCTTTTTTCCGAGCTTGTTGTTGATGTACGTTCCTGACTGTTTGCTCTCGTGGGCAAACAAAATGGCTGCAGTGCCAGCTTTACCAGTACCTATTTAAGGCTATATATCTAAGGCTATATAGTATAAGCCTCGTTTTACGATACACTTATGGGGACGGCTAAAATGGGTACTCATGCTCATTTCACAGGTCTGTCTTTGTATTGGTAGCCTGAACTCTAATAAAAATATAAAATTAGGTACGAGTACCCATTTTGTTGTGCTGTGCCAGTAAATTAAATGTAGTATAAACAGGGGTATAAATACCAATGTCATTCATCAGCCCTTTTTGGTATTATTGGAAAGTGAATTGTGTAAGAAAATAAAATAATTGTGCTACTGCCAGTACTCTGTTCAAACCCTGTTTGATATCACAAATGTAATATTTGATCATTAATCTATTATTTGTATATTACTACTGCCTGCATTGTTGTCTTATTTTTTAAATCCAGTCAGTTTATTCACCCAAAATTCATCTCAAGCAGGCAGAATTGTATAGGTTTAGTCATTTGTCTTAAAGTATTTGTGCCAAAACAGAAATAAAGTGACGTATATTATTATGAAAAGGCACAAAACCTATCTGCCATTAATACATAATTCCTAAAAATATACCAATCTATAATTGTTTTCCATGAAAATCAAACTTAAATTTATTGAAATGTAAACTGGGCCTATATATACATCTATTACTGTTGATTTATAATATTTTTAAAATTATACAATACATTATACAAAAATACGTAAACAAAATATTTGTATTGAATCATGCTTTATGGTGTGAAAACCTTAGATTATATTACATATACATGTGAAAAGTTAGTTTACAGCTTGCACTAAACGCACATTGCATGTTATAACAAACAATCTGAAACAAACTGTGCAAAAATATCTGAACACAACTCAATGTCATAGTTTTCCCTTCTTAGCTTTCATAATAGCACAAGTGAATCAGAAGTATTAATTAATTAATACAGTTACCCAAAAGTTTTATTCCCACTCTAGCACAAACAATTTTTGCTATCATTGTTTGTCCGATGCTTAGAGCAGTCATGTTATATGTAGACAAACATATAACTATCCGACTTGCTGTCTTCATTTAAAACATGGCTAATGAGTTGTTTAGAATCACAGCAGAAGAAAATTGCAGCGAACAATTTAGTGAAAATTGTTTGTGCAACAAAATGGCTTTAAAGTTATTTCTGTTTACAAATTAAGGTCTTACTGTACACTTTCACTAAATAAAGTCACTATATGTTGCAATAGTCCCTCTAAGGTCGTCGCTGCAAATTTTTTTTCCGTAACCAATTGAAAGCATCCCAAACAATCGAAAGCATCCTGCCCTTACGTCATTACCACCCATTGCTACCCGAATTCGAATTTCAGCCCGATTTCAGGTGGGTTGAGAGCGTGGGTGGGGAAAATACAGTCCCACAATGCTTTGTGCTCTTTTTTCAACGTCTCCGCAATAAATTACTGTAATAGAAGCAAGTAAACCGTAAATGCTGTAAATTTTAGCTAAAGAAGCTATTTTTGTGCAGATTTCTATGCCTGAATGAGTCCAAGAAAGCGGTACAAGACAGGGTGTGATCTGTTGACGTGGAAAACTTCTTTATCGGTAGGTTTTAATGCTACTGTATATATGGAAATTATGCTCATTTAAACTTTGGAGCTTATTAAAATTCCCATGATACCCATTCTCCTGGGTAATATCATCTCAATGTGTAATACAATTAGTTAGAACAAACTTACATCAAGATATATACCAATTTCTTAACGGATGTTAATCGATTAAGAAGGATTGTAAAATCTACTTTGCTTAGTGATTTTGCTGACCCATAAAATGGCCGCCAGGAGCAATATGCACCCCCAATACTAGGGGTTGACACTAATCCTTTAAGAAGGGGAGTTTAGTATTGTTTATGGACCTTGGCTGAAGGGTGATTTTTGGGCAAATACCACGAGTTTAAGGCCTATAACTAGTATATTATACCAAACCCCATATATGACTATGAACCAAATATTTTATAAACATTTAATTGTTCTGAACTTTAAAAAAATACATAATCACAATTAAGAATGAAGAATAAAACTGTCATTTTATAAAACATATGCCCCAGGGAAAATACCCAGGGTACGAGCAGTCCGAGGCATGGTATTCGCTGACAAATACCATGGTCATACATAAAACAGGTTCTGTGATTGGACAAGTTTGTTATGAGGTATAATATACGCTAATATATTTTAAGTATACATTCATTTTAAACGGAAAAAAAATCTTTGATATGGAATAATTAAGATCAGAAGAAATAATATATGATTTGCCAACCCTGCATAAAGCTGATCCATGCTTTGAGCTATAAGGCTTTGACCAATTTTGAAATACATCTTATATAGATGGACATTGATGACATTTTTGCTGCAGCAGCTAAAGAAGTTGAGAATGAATTCCATGGAGTTGATAATACAGAGGAATTGAGGGAGTGTGTGTACAGTTTATTACCTCTCGACAAAGACAAAATAAAATGACTGAGTGTTGAAGGAACACCAACAAAATATAAAGCTACATTTTCATGTGCTTTACCAGAGGACAATTTAGATGGCTTCATAGCTTCATATAACCAGAAAACTAATGAAACTTTAAAGTTGGCAGTTTCAAGACCTGTTTCAGCACAAAGTCTGCATGAAATCAACAAAACATTACCGCTGCCACCATAACACCAGAAATGAAGGACAAAAGACGCTGCAAGAATACATGAAGCAAAACCAAAAAAGAGATTCAAAAACACAAACTGTCCTTTTGAAATGATTGTGAAGAAATCGAAAAGCAATGTTTCACACCCTTTTTCAATATGTTTGGAATGGAATCACAACCATCCTGTGAATTCTCTTCAAGCATGGAACTTTGAAGATTTATCTCCAAGCGTGGCTGAAGAAATAAGATCAATGTATGAGACTGGTACTACCCCTGCTTTAGGAAAGGAGATTTTTATAATATTTCCACTGAATTTTGCCGTGAACACTTTCGTGCAAAGAATGGAGAGGAAATGTTAGCTGCTCTAGATGACAGAATTTCAGAGTTGAAGAAGATGAATCCAGAAATATCCATAGAAAAACAAGACTACGATGAAGAAAAAGATTTGCCACTTGTGCTAGCCATTGTTACACCACTGATGAAAAGAGTGCACTCAAAAGTAAGAATACTGTTGTTTGAATGTTTGTAAGTTTCTCTGAGTGGAACCAACTAAAGCAAGCAAAAACTTTCACTTGACCTTTGTGGGAATCAAACCTGTGACGTTCGGTAGTCTAATCCAACACCCTTACCACTGAGCTACGAGGCCATGATTGTTCATGCCATGATTGTAGCTCAGTGGTGAGAGCGTTGTGCTGAGTGGTACTGTTATTTGTTTGGCAACGTTTGTTTGGGGGGATGCAATCCCATTTCCCATTTGAAGTTTTGCCAAAATCCCAAGCTCAGTGGGATACTAGTAGAAATTGCAGTCAATATAAATAAAATAGGTTAATGCACTGTTACTAACAGACATGACCACTTATTTCAGCACCTCAATCCCATCCCCAATTTTTTGGGACTTCAAAATCCCTGTCCAAGTAACCAAAATTACCAGTTCCTCTCTACAGACTACAATAATTGATCTCTGTTTCCATTTGGCATATTTTGGAAATTCTTTTGATGTAGGTTGTAAAGAATTATGCTCCCAAGGAGTTACTGCAAACAACACTAAAAAGCTAATATTAACATTTTTAGGTAAAACAGTCAGGCGAGCTTGTGTTCATTGATTCTTCTTCGAACATGAAAGAACTTAATTTGAGAGTTTTTCTCATATGCACACATTCGGTTGCTGGAGCTTTACCACTTGGAATTTTAATCACTAGTGATGAGTGTACAAAAACCCTTGTATCAGGTTTCACAATTCTTCAAAAGTGTATGGGTGAAGATTTATTCAGTGGTCGTGGTAGTCAGGGTCCTTCGATCATAATGACTGACAATTGGAGCTCCGTGATGCATTGAAAGTTGTTTGGCCAGAAAGTTGTCTTCTTCTGTGCATTTTCCATCTCATGCAACAGGTATGGAGATGGTTGCATGACAAGCGGCATGGCATTGAAATGAAACATCAACCAAGTTTAACCAGTTTTGATGTTGAATACCTGGTAGACATGAATCTTGGTCAATGTGAGTGTCCAGTAGGCCGTAGTGGCACTTCATGTAAGCACCAGTACTTACTTTGGGTTAAGAAGTTGTCAGCCACCTCAAAGAATTTCTTGCCAATTTTTGAAAGAACGAAAACAGTTTGCTGAAATAGCTGTTGGAGCTTCTGGACCAGATTTGCTGTATGAAGGTATATGCGACAGAATTCACACAGAACGAACAGTCATCAGTAGCCAAGATTCCGAGCAACCTATACTTCATTTTTTGGAGACCAACGACATAACCTCTGGTGATGGTAGTCAAATATCACAAGCAGAATATGAAAACACTGTGTCAGAGTCAAGGCAACTAAGAGCTAAGGAAGCTTTAAAAGGTGCGTTTGAAGTATTAGATGGGAAACTAAATAATGATACAGATATGAACTTTGTGCTTGGAGTTCTTAAGTTCTCAGAGCGGATCCATAGTATGTCCTCTCAAAATCTTACTACTGCTCTTCATACATTCGGCAGTGAAAGCTCTAGCTACTCACTAAAGATTTCAAAAGGAGTAAAAAAAGCCAAACGCAACAAAATTAAAGTTCAGCCGGAGGCAGTAAAGAGGAGAACAAATGCAACTGGGACAAGAAGGAAGCAATCCAAAGGAAATTCCCAAGTTATTCGAAGTTTCATCCCAAACAACTCACAAATTCAGCGCAAGAGAGCACACAGCTTTGCAATGAATATCTCAAACAATGAACCTGTTGCTAAAAAAGCTGGTCGGACAATACACTCTGTAACTGCAAGAGGCCGAAATGCTCTTGTCGAAACAAATTGATACTGGTAATTTAAGTTTAGATTAATACCACCATAAGAAAATAAATAGCCAACCATTTCAAATGTTAACTATATTATTATATGTTACTGTATATCCAATCAAAAGGTGCAACAATAGACCTTTTCGGTAATTACGTCACAACTACATGAAAGCGAGGCGGAGGGGCCGAGCGATATTGCTTTTATATTACTGCTTGGCCCCCCATCCTCGCTTCTATGTAGTTGTGACGTAATTACCGAAAAGGTCTATTATATTTATTACTGGAAAAATCCCAAAAATTTCAAAAACATGCATACAGTATATGGATGCATTTTTTGCATAATATATAGTGCACATTGCTAGCCTTTAAGTTTGGTCTAATATTTCCACTATAAAGCATGTTGTTTCTTCATGTGCCGTGCCAGGTTTGCTTTAGTGGTAAGCTGTTTGAGTACATTTGTTGCACTTAAATGGTTTCTCTGAGCTGTGCTTTGTTCCATGTCTTTTCAAAGCTTGTTTGGTAGCAAAGCACTTGTTGCAACTCTGACATTTGTAAGTCTCCTTGTGGATTTTTTCATGTAGATGTAGTTTAAGACCATCTGTAAACTTTGCACCACATGTCACACACACACTCTCCACATTTTCTTTCATGAAAGTTTTTATCGGAATTGCGACTAAAAACCTTTTCACACTTTCTACACTTCAATTTTGCTTGCAGCAAACCACAATCTGCATCTTCACGTTGATTTTGAGCCAGCCTGTTCCAATCCTTAAAGTGGTAGCAACAATAAATTAATTTACTATTGTTTAAACTAGTCCATCAGTATATATCTGTAGAATATTTGATTTGATAATAAATTGCATATGGTACATAGTATGCCACATGGGTAGTCACATCCACAGAATTATGCAAGTGAAAAGCTGTATATAAATACATGTAGACTTGTACCTGTTTTGTATGTTTGTCAATTCTTCTCCAGGTTGCTGCAATTAACTTACAGTTTGTAGAAAGAGTTGTTTCACCAGTTTGAGGAAGGTCAATTGCACTTCTCTAAGGACATATTTGCACGGTTAGTCTTTACATAACTATAATCTTTCAATAGTAAACTTTTCTCCTTATTTGACCAGGAAAACTTATTAGTCTGGTGTTCAACAGTGTAAGATAACATCATAGGGTGCACAGACCACTAGTCAATGTAAAACACCCCCCCCCCCTTCACAGCCATTATGTGGGGTTGGATTTTTTTTTCTAATCAGAGCTAATATCCCAACATGGAGCTTTCAGGACCTCAATCGGCAGGGTTTTAGGAATCTTATTTAGAAAGTAGCTGGGGGTGATATTTGTGTGTGGTCATTCAATTTTTCTTCATTATCAATTGGTAATATTATTGAAGGTACTTATATTAAAAACTAATAAAACACAAGCAGGAGCTCTGATAATCCCTGCATAGCCCTTGGATCAGGGGTTATCATTGAATGGGGTGCATAAATTCCCAGCAACAAAATCTCGCTTGCGAAATAAATTCAAATCAGTCTCGGGAAGACCATGAGTAACCCCCCTGTTCTGGTAGCTTTCTGTGATAGTCCACATTCAATCAAAATGAATTAATGAACTTCTAATTTTCTTGAACGCACATCGATCTTACAATTACATTTCCAGGATCTACAGGGCAAAACACAAATGGCCATTTTTTAATTAATAATAATAATAAATGATAAAAGCTTTTATTTTTACACGATAGAATAAGTTACAGCGTGGCTGATGTGGTCATGTGAACATTATAGTTAGATTCACACAACAAAATCAGCCACGCTGTAACTTATTCTATCGTGTATAAATAAATGCTTTTATTATTGTTATTAATTAAAAAATGGCCATTTGTGTTTTGCCCTGTATATCCTGGAATTTCATACTCCATTATTAAAATAAAAGGGGATAATTTTTCAAATAAACAAATATAAAACAGCATAAAGACTTACCGAATTTTCTTGCATAAAAAGATTATACCCCGTCTTGTACTGCTTTCTTCGATTCGATTTTTCAACTCTTTCATATTCGGTGTTTGATATTTCTTCACCAAATTCTCGTGAAGATGACATCATATCTTAAAAATAGGCTTAAGTATTGCCTTAGAACCACCAGGTATGAGGAAATCTACTAACTTTAAAATATAAATTTACGTATATCGCGGAGACGTTAAAAAAAACAGCACAAAGCATTGTGGGACTGTATTTTCCCCACCCGCGCTCTCAACCCACCTGAAATCGGGCTGAAATTCGAATTCGGGTAGCAAGGGGTGGTAATGACGTAAGGGCAGAATGCTTTCGATTGTTTGGGTCATTTGCGTCATCGCTCCATAATTGTCATTGGAATCACTTTCAAAGTAATCTGAAGAAAAGAGATCCGTTTAATATAAGACATTCTTGTTATGTTGAGGTTATAATTGAAAACATAAAATAATGGAATTGGTTTGATGACGTCTGCAGATTTACGACTGATTCACACAATGACGTCATTCAGTTTTATCGCTGGCCATTTGTTTCCAGCAAAGACAATGTTTCTTAGTTTTTTAACATTCATCTAGCAACTTTACTTCTATAATTCATGATCAGAATCAGAGCGGAATTAACGAGAATGCTGGTGAAGAATTTGAAATTGCATTCTGGCTAAAATATCATATATAAAGAGGCAAGTTCAACAAGCCACATTCTGCTCTGGATAAAATATAAAAGGATTCAATTTCGATAAATTTAGAGTTTTAACTACTAATTTATCAAATTCATTTTCAGTTATCGGATTATCCGAAACCTGGCTAAATGACAGTACGCAGGATTTGGTAAATCTCCCCGGTTATAACTTCATTTCCAGTCATCGATTAAATAAGACAGGTGGTGGAGTAGGTGTCTATATGATGGAGTAGGTCTATATATTAGAGACCACTTTTGCTTTAAATTGATTCATGACTGTAAAATTTCTAATCCTGAAGTAATCGAGTCTCTGTTTGTCGAAATTTCAAATCCCAAAGGTAAAAATGTTATTATAGGAAGTGTTTACCGCCCACCTAAACAAAATCTAGTTTCCTTTATGAACGAATTCAACAAAATTCTTTCAATTATCACAAAAGACAATAAACAATGCTATGTTATGGGTGATTTTAATTTGGATTTATTTAATTATGATCACCATGCATTTACACAAGAATTAATGGATTCTTTGTTTTCGCACATGTTTATTCCGCTCATTAATAGGCCCACCCGATTAACTAGTTATACAGCTACACTAATAGATAACATATTTACAAACTGTTTTTTTCCCAAATAGTATAAATGGACTGATCCTGAACGATATGTCTGATCACTTGCCGGTGTTTGCAATTAATAGGACCCAGACAGTGGCATGTAAAAATCAGACCAACTATTATAAGCGTGATTATAATGACTTGAACTTTACCAAATTTCAAACAAAATTATCACAGGTTGATTGGAATAGTGTGTTAGTAGGGCAGGATCCGGGTGAATTATATAATTCTTTTGCTGCAGAATATCAATATATTGAAGAATGCTTCCCCCTTAAAATAATTAGGTGCAATTCTCTTGGCAAACTTCAGTCACCTTGGATCACTAAAGGTTTACTAGTTTCTGTTAGGAAAAAGAATAAGCTGTATAAAAAGTATCTTGCAAACCCAACTCCAGCGCGCCATTCTCATTATAAGAGATACAAAAATAAATTGACCCACTTAATCAGAATAGCGAAGAAGCATTATTACGACAAAATTTTGAACTAGCCAAACGAGACATGAAGAAAACATGGAAATTAATTAATGAGGTTACAAATCTTAAAACCAAGAAAAATGCATCACCGTCGATATTTAAATCCAATGACACGATGATTAGTGACCCCATTGAAATTGCCAACGGTTTTTGCAACTATTTCACTGAAATTGGCCCATCAATAGCCCGGAAGATTCTCCCAACAAATCGCTCATTTCATGATTATCTAGGGCCTACCATTAGCGAAACAATATTCCTCAGGCCAACCACCATTAATGAATTAAGAAATATTTGTATGTCCTTCAAGAATGGCAAGGCACCCGGTCACGATAACATACCTATGCATCTTATCAAAAGGTCGTTTGAATTAATATCTGATGCATTAAAATATTTAATCAATATGTCTCTTGAAACCGGAATATTTCCAGATAAACTAAAAATAGCCAAAATAATTCCTATTTTCAAGACTGGCGAAGCAGATATATTTACAAATTATAGACCAATTTCTATCCTATTGAGTTTCTCAAAAATTTATGAAAGAGTTCTCTATAACCGTTTGGTAGAATTTATTGATAAGTTTGAAATTTTTTATCCATATCAATTTGGTTTCCGTTCTAATAATTCTACCAATTTTGCTCTTATTCATTTGGTAAATAAAATTGCAACTGCTATTGACAGGAAAGAAATAACTGCTGGTGTTTTTTTAGATTTGTCCAAAGCTTTTGATACTCTTAATTATGATATTTTATTCTCTAAACTCGAACGGTGTGGCATTCGTGGAGTAGCGTTAAATTGGATTAAGAGCTATTTTAAAAATCGTAAACAATTTGTTCAGTTTAATAATGTTTTTTCCACTCAAAAGTTTATACAGTGTGGTGTTCTTCAAGGATCAATATTGGGTCTATTGTTTTTTATCCTATATGTAAATGATCTCCCAAATGCCTTACAACTGGCAAAGCCTTTATTATTCGCGGATGATACTAGTATCTGTTATTCTCACTCGGATCCTGCAGTTTTGGTCACAGTATTAAATAATGCGATATTAAACATCGACATATGGATGAAGGCTAATAAATTGTCCGTTAACTTTAACAAAACCAATTATGTTATTTTCCAATCTAAACAAAGGAAACGTACGCAAGATTTGTCTCTCTCAATTGAAGGCAAATTAATCACCAGAAAAGAACAGATCAAATTCCTTGGTGTTCTGCTGAATGAAAATCTTTCATGGAAACCTCATATTAACTATGTTTCTAATAAAATTTCGAAGTCTATGGGTGTAATTTTTCGAGCTCGTTATAATTTGTCGCCTAGTACTAAACTATCATTGTATTATACTTTAATTTACCCGTATCTTAATTACTGCAATATTGTCTGGTCGTCAACATACGTAACTAACCTACAACGCATTTTCATCCTCCAGAAACGAATTGTGAGATTACTCTCACTTTCACCATCTTTTGCTCATACAGCTCCGCTCTTTAGTAAACTAAACTTGCTTGATATTTATAAGTTAAACTCCTTACACACTGGAAGATTTATGTTCTGTTATCATAATAACTTACTTCCACCCTGTTTTTTCAATCTATTTAATGCAAACAAACAAGTCCATAATTATAACACTAGAAATGTCAACTTGTACCAACTTCATGCATGTAGAACTAATATAAAACAATTCACAATACTTTTTCGCAGTCCAAAACTGTGGAATTCCCTCCCTGGCTCTGTTAGAAAAGCAGAGACATTAAGTTCCTTCAGGAATAGAATGATGAAACATTTGAGTCACGAACTTACCGTTACGTTTAAAAGTTAAGTTACTGCCGTTTGATTAGATATGTATATGTATATGTATATGTATACGTATACGTATACGTATACGTATACGTATACGTATACGTATACGTATACGTATAGATATATGTATATGTATAGATATATGTATATGTATATATATAGATATATATAGATATATGTATATGTATATATATAGATATATATAGATATATGTATATGTATAGATATATGTATTGGTATATGTATACATATACATGGGTTCAATCAAGCTTTAATGATGATGTGCTATCGGTCTTGTTCTTATAGACCATACTGAAAAGTTGTTCTTCCCCAGCATTACTATGGGGTAAAACTGAGACAAGCTCTGCTACCTTCTGCAGGTAATAGAACCGGCTTGTAGTTGTTCCTGGTGTTACCATATGAGCAATATACCACCACAAAATGTCTACTCTGTAATGGAATACATATGTATCATCAATTGAACCATCAATGACCTTGGCTTCATTCCATGCCTTGTTACCAATGTCCCCATCACTTAAAGTCTGGTAATCACAAAATTCATCATATAATGCATCCATGTTTATATTGACAAAAAATGACTGGAACTTGGCAAGGAAGAACTCCACACACTCCCATTCAGCATCTAATCGTTTAGGAGTTGATCCATTTGGCATGGAACAGCACATCATTAGTCATTGGAAATTTCTTCAGAATATATTCAAGGGATGCTTTGAAATACTTTTCTGCAGCTTTGAAGACATTGTCATACTCTACTTGAGAAATGTCCCCTTGATTTAAAAGCCTTTGCAGGGTAAACTTGGTTGTTTCACCAAGATGAATTGACTTATTTGGTTTGAAGATCTCAGGATCTGTCAGATCAATTTCAGTGACATCTGTGTCTTACATGACATTTGCTTTAATAATACGATTTCCAAGTGTTCTGGCAAGTGCAGTGACCTTGTCATGAACTATATGTACCACTGGCTCATCAGATTGTAACAATTTGTTGAAGTCAGTGAACAATGAAATGGTGGCTTAGTTGAACATCAGGGCTATTTACTGCATCGCGCACTGTGCGAACGCAGTCTTAAATTGCTGTCTGTTTTTTTTTTGTGTGTTTTTTACGTTTTCGACCCGGTCTTCCTGGCCACGCAGGCCAACTAAGATACTTGTATTTTGAACTCGTTTGATTTCTTATTGAAATATTTTCGTGCTAAACACACTTCAAATAGTAATCTAAGCCTGGTAACCCCCACAAAAGAAATATTTTACTGAAACCAAAAATTGAAAAAGTTTGTTGTCGTGCGAACCAAAAGCAGGAAACTGCATGCACGATACACATCATATAAAATAACACGTACACGAGCCGCTGTGCATTGCCGATAGCGCAGGAAATCTAGACGTCTGTCGTTCGAGAAAATACGTACAGGTAATCATAATGCTGGATTCTCGTCTTGTCTTGTTTGATATGCTCACTCTGCATACACTAGCACACACTGATCATGGTAAACCTACACTAAAACGGGTTTACAGACAACGATCACATGAATCATAAAAGCCTTGTATGCCATGAAAGCCTTGTATGCTTTGAAAGCCTTGTATGCCATTCTATGCCATTTTTCAATCAAACCGCACCTTCCTTTCAAGGGTAAAAACGACCAAACCGATCTTATTGAATTTCAGTACAAACTGATTCCCAGAGTACATGATTCCAAACTCAGCCTTATTCACGTATATCGTTAGCTATACATATGCCTAGCACCACGGTTAATAGAATGTACATGGTTTGGAGACAAAATAAAAGTACATTACAACTCATTAACTATGTTATTGTCCACGTTTATGCAAAAAATGGTTCCTTTCTCGTCACGTGTCTATTGTATTTTAGCCAAACGTACCAATGGCATTCGTCTTGCTAAGCTCATCAACCTTGACTTGAAAAATATGTTAATTATAAGATTGCTATTGGTTTATCTGTGCAAAATACAATAGACATGTGATGCGAAAGGAACAATTTTTTGCATAAATGTGCCTCAACATAGTTAATGAGTTGTATTATAGTATTATATGGTCTCCAAACCATGTATATTTTATTAACTGTGCTAGCACCAATAATGCAGTTTTACCCCTATAATCTGTACAAAGTGCTCTATTTACTAGAAACCCTAAGAAAGAAACATTTTTCTAAAGGAATAAATATTGACAGGAAATGTATATATACATATATATATATATATATATATATATATATATATATATATATATATATTTATAGATATATAGATAGATATATATATATAGATATATAGATATATAGATATATAGACATATAGATATTATAGATATTATAGATATTATAGATATTATAGATATTATAGATATTATAGATATTATAGACATATAGACATATAGACATATAGACATATAGATATATAAACATATAGACATATAGATATATATAGATAGATATAGATAGATAGATATATATATATATAGATAGATATATAGATATAGATATATATAGATATATATAGATATATATAGATATATATATATATATATATATATATATATATATATATATATTATATATAGATATTATAGATATATAGATATATAGATATATAGATATATAGATATATAGATATATAGATATATAGATATATAGATAATATAGATAATATAGATAATATAGATAATATAGATAATATAGATAATATAGATAATATAGATAATATAGATAATATAGATATATAGATAATATAGATATATAGATAATATAGATAATATATATGATATAGTAATATAGATAATATAGATAATATAGATATATAGATAATATAGATAATATAGATAATATAGATAATATAGAATATAGATAATATAGATAATATAGATAATATAGATAATATAGATAATATAGATAATATAGATAATATAGATAATATAGATAATATAGATAATATAGATAATATAGATAATATAGATAATATAGATATATAGATATATAGATATATAGATATATAGATATAGATGGGAGAATTGAGCTATAACTCCTCTGTGCACAGTTTACTAGTGTTTAACTATCTCAAAATACAAAAACGGGAATAAAATAATGCCAAACGGCAATTTTTAAAGCATTTGAAGTTCACGTCGGGATAATGCCATTTTTATATTAGCGAAAAGGTATATATTTATTTCTTCAATTGGAATGAATAAAATGTATAATATTGCAGAATATACTAAAGAAATAATTTTTTTCATGTCTAGAAAATATTTTTTCCAGGTTTTTAGAAAACACCCCCTATTTTCCTGACAATCTTAAGGGGGGAGATGCCCGATTTTTCAAGCTGTTTTATAGGGTATTTTGGGATTAATAAGGATCACATAGTGTTTATTTTGCTCTATTTTGGACATTTGTAAAAAGGTTTCAGCGATTTTAGGATATTTTGTCCATGAAAGGTTAGAAAATATTATTTTTTCTCCGTATTTTACCTTTAAGAGTGAGTTTAATAACACACCTTATTAACTAACTAATTTACAGCAAATAAAATAGCTTGAACAGTTAGATTACGGGATTTATATTTGCTGTTTGTTTTCAAGGTTGGAGGATAACTGAGTAAATAAGCCAAATATGATATTGTTATCATAACCTCTGTTTTCTTTACTGTAGCAGAGGAATCAAAGACCTGTTTTAAATTGGCCATTTTATTCAGTAATCTGGTTGTTTATGTTAAGTGCTAGTTTTTAGGCTTGGCAGTTTCAAAGTAAGGAGGCCAAATAATTATAACATACCCCTCTGGTTGAATTTGGCACAGCCAATACATACTTAAGAATTTTGTGTGTATAATTGTATTACTGTATTCCATGGAATGGGAAGTTCTTGCTTGTCTGCATGTTATTAATAAATTGCTGGAAGAACAGTTTGCTTGCTCTCACCACATTGCTCAATAACCTGTGATCAGTCTCTAAAAATTAAATAAGGGTCTGATTACTCTGATATACTTTAAAAGGTTACATATGTTTTTATAATTGAGTGAGAATATGCTAGTACATTTGTGCATATCATTCATATCAACCTGATAATGGTAATGATGTGTTAATTTTGATAAATTGTACTGGTGGTCATTGCCTATAGTGCAATTAATTTCTAGAAAGTAAATAAGGATCTGATATGCATTAAAAAGTTGGTTTGTATTGCTAAGTGAGGATACAACTAGTATATTTGTGCATGTTATTGATATTAATCCAAATAGCAGCCCTTATATTCTATGCCGGGGGAAGTTTCTGCATGTTATTAACTAATTGCTGTAAGAACAACAAGCTGTAGATACATTAGGGTGATAATGACTTCTTTTGTTGAATTGTATTATGGCTATTAATATAACCTGCAAACGACCTCTAGAAAGTAAATAAGGGTCTTAGGTACAGTGTACATAAAAAAGCAAATAATATAAATAATATATTCTGTGGAAGGGATTTCTTGCTTGTGCACAGCTCATTTGATGTGGCTACTACAGAATAGTAGTGACCTGTTTTAATAAGTTATGGGGTTGCCATTAATCTGGGGGTAACTTGTATGATATTGTTAATTTCTAGTTTGGTCATAGCATGCCATCAGTCTTGAGAAATAAAGGGGTGAAAATAAAGGGCTGATGTACCTAAAAGAATTATATTTGTATATTAAAGAGTAGATACATATTCTAGTATACCTATAAGTGTATATCAATCCTACAACAACCCCTTATTCTATGGAGCAATACATTCTTGGAGAACAGCTTGCTTGCTGTGGCTACAGTAAAATATTGATGCCCTGTTTTATTAAACTTTATGATTTTGATAACTTGTAGGGTGGTCATAACATGTAATCAGTCTTTAGAAAGTAAATATGGGCTGATACTAGTGTATGTATGCATATCAACCCAGCAGCAGTCTTTTGATTCTGTGGAGAGGGGTTTTATTAGCATGTCACATCAAATTTTAGTATTATCTCTTAGTGGTCTTAGACTAGGTTAGGAATGTTCTATAATATTTTTGCCTTTTAGTAAATTTTGACTGGTTGTACTTTATATTTATATCAACTTAGTTTTAATTTTTCTAAAGCACACTTGCCTCCTATACCTGGGAGTACTTGTTTTATATAACTCAGTTGCAACAAAGCAACTTTGGTGTTGGTAGTATTTAAGAAAATTAGGGCTTAATGTTTGATCTGAATATTGTGTAGCAGAATTCTGCTATAACAGTTTTTTTGTTTTTCAGCCACCTGCTTATTGACTAGTCTTCACTCTATGGTCAGGGAGTATTATTTTGTTTTATTTATGTTTATAAGCTCTTTCTCCCTGTGTAAGTAATGTACTCGTGTATAGGATTTAGGTTTGAGATACTTTGTATCTGGCTTTAATTCGGTCGGAAAACATATAACATGTAATTTCAGTATGGATAATGTGGACCTTAGTAAGTGATAACAACATATTTATGGCACACAATTTGGATATTAGGACCAAACCAATAGCGTTAAAATATAGAAAACACCTAAGTACTGTACAGTACGTGTTCAAATTTCAAGCAATGTTGAAAATCTCCGAACAAGTCTGATTTTCCGCTTCGCTGGTCCAAAATCTCGCACACTGGGACTGTATATAATTTTACATTTATTCAGCAATCAACACTTCACGACAATTCTCGCTCTAATACACAACTAACTTACAACAATACTTTTAACCAAACAATGATGCATTTCCCTGACGCATCTTTTACCGAACCACAGGATGTTTTTCTGTGGTTTTTGCTCCACTGCAACCCACATTTGCGTCCGTTTACGTTATTATTGGTTTCCCGGTTGCTACAATGTGCTACCTCGAACCTTCATTTCCTATGTTATAATTATTATACTACACTGTACTATTAACATTACAAAACAATTCCTTTAACAATACATATACAATTTATGGCGTAACACTATCTCTGCGCATACTATGTAAATGACTATTTACGTATGATTGGTGTGCTCAACCATGCGTTAACTAAATTCCACAACAAGCAAACCTGTTTGCTATTTTGCGCTGTTAGCTAAAAGCTCCGATTAAATGCGTGACTTGATTATCTTAATTACACACAAATATGTTTTAGTAGGGCATACTAAGTCTATAAGGTAGTCTAAAACTATGGTAGTTGGAAAAGAGTTCATTTCCGAAATGTAGCTAATATCTTTGAATGAAGAATAAACAAGTTTGTTATTTTCTGTTCCTATAGCTAGTTATAAGTTCCAATCAGTTGCATAAGTTAGCTGGTTACCCATCGTAAATAACATAGCTGTATAGCGAAATACGCAAATTGTGGTAGCCCACGCTAAATGAATTGCTAAAATCTATTTTAAACAGGATGCCGCTTTTAACACATTACCAAGCCTATGTTAATTAATGACTTGTTAATTGTTTATTATTATATTTGTGCACATAAGCTAACACAAAATTCAGTTTCTATTTGTTAAATATTTGTTTTAACATTTATAATGCTTATATATTAGTAAATTTAACTGTGTTTGCAAACTTTAAACGTATTTACATAAACCACAGGAGGGAGAAGACGCGTAGTTTGTAATTTGTAAATATAAGCCTGCGACATACAATCAATTAGCACATCCTTGACCCTGCGTCTTATCTGTAATTTAAAATGGTATAGACATTTCTATACGTGCGTGTATGCACGGAAAAGTTAAATCTTTATAAATTTACATTGCTGGTAAACATAGCTCCGCAAATACGCAGTTGATGATTCGTTTGATTTTAGATTTTTCCGCACTCTGCTGTTTTGTACAATGTACAATTTTATGCACTTGCAATGACCTAATGAAATTTCGGCGCACTTATTGTATTTATGTTGACCTTTGTAAGTAAGGAGTAGAAATATTTGTCCTATAAGGATTTAAAACAGATATTAGCATACAGTAAACCTAAAAAAAGAAGCAAATTAGTTCTTTTTGTTGCTAGTTCGTGTTAGGTCACATCGAACACCAAAATTAACAGCCCCTCAACCTAGAGCATATATGCCCGTATGCGCTATCGCCTCCCTATATCCCATGCACTAGATTGTTATTTCATTTAACAGTTTTATTAAGCATCAATAACATGTCCGTTATTTTCGGTTCCTGGTCAATTGCGTAGGTTGGTTGACCATTCAAAAGCTAGAAGAATGTTTCAGCAGTAAATACGCAATTTGTGGTAGTTTCATTAAATCCGTTACGTAAGCATTAGTTTGCAGATCTTGCCTATAAAATCCCGTTAAATTTTTGTTTATTTCAGTTCTTTAATGTAGATCTATATGAGTACATAAAATTGTGTGTTGGAAACCTTGGATTATTTAACAGCTTATTTAATTGGAGCATTCTAACTCATCTGAAAGAGAAGCTATCCTGATTGCAAGTCAAAGTGAGTATACATGTATAATAGTTTTGTTTATTTCATCATCTTTATTTATTCACATGCTAGTAATTTGCGCTATTTTACAATTATCGATTTTCAATGCATAATTTATATGATATAACTCCAGTATATTCTTCAAATTTGCGTGATTTACGTAGCTTGCATGGTATATACGAAAGTTAGTTACTATTTATACTTGTCGAATTCTTGTTTCAACACTTTGGGTACCTATGTATATGTCTTTTATACTAAATTATGCATCATAGGTTATATAATACTGCCCTGAGATGCAGTTTGTGAATTGAGTATTGAATTGTGACTTGACGTCAATTAGCACATGCTTTACCATGCGTCTTTAACTGTAATTGAGATTTAATTAATTGGTATGTGTGTGCATGGAAAAGTTGAAATTTTAAAAGTTAAGTTATAAAGATTGCTACTAAACATAGTTCTGATCATTATATACGCTAATTATGTCATTACATTTCCCTTTCTTAGCACGCCAAAAGCACGCAATAAATTTAGAGAGTCCAGTTAAGGCAATACGCCCGTGAATTTTAAAAAGGTTTAAGTTGCTATTTGCCGGGCCAGTTTATTTTCTGATTCACATGAGGCGGGCAAGCCCGGTAGCGGTTTTAGGCGGATATTTTTTGTTAATTTTTGAAATGTATATTGTGCTCTTTTGGTTTGCAAAATACGTATAAAATTATTACTTAATATGCCATAATTTGAAGTTATATTCAATCAAACAGGTTAACGTTTTTTTTAATTTAACTTTCGTCTGTCTATTTTGTTTTTAAATTAATCAGGCCCTTGCGTATATGCTTTGAGTGACTGTAACAAGTACGATCGTACTATACAGGGTGTCCCAAAAAAAACGAAAACTATTGAAATCACTCATTGTTAAAATTTGAATGTCGTGTTCACGAATTTCAGCCCGTGGGGATTTAATGCAACTTATAAAATGCTAAATGCTTTGTGTTGCTAGAGAAAGGGGACATGTCGAAGGTCATGGTTTTTCAGTGAGATGCACATTTAAATATTGTTATCCATATTTGTAAATCGTAAATATTGTTAATAAATATCATTTTTGCGAACAAGCAAATTTGACTGCATCATATGCATGCATAAAAATGCTTATGGCAACCCCGATTTATACACTTGTGGGCCCAACAGAGTGCTTAGGCATTCAAACTCTAACAATGGCATTGTTATGGGTGATTTCAATAGTTTTCGTTTTTTTTGGGACACCCTGTAGTGGACGAGGAACTGCATAACCGAGTTTAATTTCTGAACTGCATTGTATTTATAACATTGGAGAGGACAATGTATTTCTAATCGTTTCCGTTTACTTATACAGGGTGTCCCAAAAAAAACGAAAACTATTGAAATCACTCATTGTTAAAATTTGAATGCCGTGTGCACGAATTTCAGCCCGTGGGGGTTTAATGCAACTTATAAAATGCTAAATGCTTTGTGTTGCTAGAGAAAGGGGACATGTCGAAGGACATCCATATTTGTAAATTGTAAATATTGTTGATAAATATCCTTTTTGCGAACAAGCTAATTTGACTGCATCATATGCATGCATAAAAATGCTTATGGCAACCCCGATTTATACACTTGTGGGCCCAACAGAGTGCTTAGGCATTCAAACTCTAACAATTGCATTGTTATGGGTGATTTCAATAGTTTTCGTTTTTTTTGGGACACCCTGTATATAGGCTGAATATTAATGATATGTATATATTATTTGCTGCAAATATATCAAGAATTGCTTGTAACTTGCTTCAAAGGTCAAAAGTAAAAATTCCAACTCGGTCAATCGATGCGGAATATTGCTTACAATAATTGTGCCAAGTTTCATTCCGATCAAACAAGTAATGCTAGAGCCTAAGGGTTTTTTTAAAGAGCGTCGCCCTTTAACAACAACAACAAAAACAACAACAACAAGATTAGCAGCGGTTAGGGACCAGTTCCTGGTCCAAAAAGTATGGCAATTATAGCAGTTTAGTCATGGTGATATTGTTGTTATAATTACAGGTACCAATGAGTGGTAAAGGGATTTCGTGTTTTAATGCGAATTTTTCTTTCAAAAAAGATTGGAGCAATAGGCACCAGATATTGGCTCTTTTGTTGAAAATCGCTAATGTGGTAAATGTGAGTATTCATCGCCGCCATAAATCATACAATGCTGAATATGAGCAGGGTTTTATACAACTGAATGTTGATGATTAAGTGGTCTAAACTTGTTAGGATTATGTAATTTATTTTTCATTGCTTTCAAACATAGTTTGACCTCATATGAGTTCAGAAACTGTGTTGATTTCTTAGGATGCTGACGGTAAATATTCAGATGATTGGGAAGACATTGAAAATGAAAGAAAGGTTCAAATTATGATTGAAATACCTGAACTGGTATGTTGTGAAATAAAAGCTTGTTTGATTCATTGTAGTTATTTACTTCAGCACCTTTTTGAAAAATATTGTAAAGTTCTGTACAACTGATTCTGTTATATTCTAAAAATACTCAGTTATTCAATTGCCTTTTTCACTGTAAAAACTTCTTCCAGACTAAGAGCCTGATTAAGAGAGCATTGACATCCAAGAATATTTTGTCCATTTTTTAGTTAAAATCTACTTGCAAGGATGAGGTGAATAGATTTTTGAATGATATTGAAGAGTTACTGAATGAAAACGTTGCCATAAAGCCAGAAAATACAGAGCAAAAATGTGATAACCTAAACCTGGTATGTTAATTTGTTCATTCACATAACCGTTAGAAGAAAAATATTTAATAAGTATAGTTAGTTCCCGAAACAACTCAGTTCAGAGCACTGTGAGAAGGTAAAAATGGAAAAATTTAAATGAATATTTTTGCACAAAGTGATGACTAGTATATTTTTATTTCCTAGTTACCTTAAACTTGTACACAAATTTCCACAATTTAGTTATTTCTTTCACAAATCTTCTACTCTTTATAGGAGTAATGGAACCGGAGCAATGTACATCATCCGCACCCACTGAGAGTGAGAAGCGCTCTCACAAATCTTCGTCATCCCCACATAAAGGGTCATGTAAGAAGGGGAGACCTAAACATACATGCCCTTTTCCTGATTGCCATTCTTCAGTCGTCCATCTCCCACGGCACATGAGGAAATGTCATGGATGGAGCCCCAGAAAAGCCCACTCTGTTCTAAATTCGTTTAGTCTAAGAAAGCAAAAAGCTGAATCAAAAAGGAAAACAAAACGTGTTTATAAAAGTGTTATTTGTCCAATTGACGAATGTACTTCAATTGTTAAAAGAATTCACAACCATTTAACTGATGTACATGGGATTAAGAGAGGCAGCAAATTCTATAAGAAATGCCTACAAAATGCTGTATGTCATGATGTGGAAGCCCTAAGTTTAGCTGAGTCATTTGAATCATTTAGCAGTGATGGCAGTGTTTCATCTTCGCAGATGTACAGGCCTCCAGCAAAAAAAACAAAAAGCGAATCCCATGCCATGCACTCTCCTAGTCTATACGATACTGTTTATAATAGTGGAGGAAGCAGTGACGAAGGATCCAGAAATTCTGAAATAAGCGTTGATGAAGCACAACTTCGTGAGAACACAATTACTCCTGTGGTTTTCGATGAGAGCTTGCAAAAGATTTTTGACAAATTTGAATATTGGTTAAAAGGGGCAGATGGTGGGAAAAAAAATTATCGTTCTGCAGTACAATGCAGAAGACAAGTCAAATTAGTTGTCAATTATATCGATAGTTCAAACCCATCTTTAAACAATATTTTGCATAAAACAACACTCCGTGAAAATTGGCTAAATAAATTTGACCATGAAAAACAGCCTGGAACTGTGAAATCATATCTTGGTTCATTGAATCAATTTTATGGGTTTTTAAAATGCGAAAATATAGATGTCAATACTTCAGTAGAAAGGTTAACCAGTCTTTCAGACCAAGTGAGACTATGGGCTAGGTCATTCAGAAAACAAAGCAAGCAACGTTTTTGGGAAAAACGCATGGATGACATTGAGGCAATAAGAACCCCCCAGCAAATTCAACAATTTGACACTTCGGAAGTTGCTAGGGAGGCCATTCGTCTGCTTGGAGAATACCAAGATAAAGAAGAACCACCAAGCCAGCCTGAGTATACTGCTGTAAGAGACTACCTCTTAACTGTCCTGTGTATCAACAATGGCAGCAGATCTGGAACACTAGCAAACATGACTCTTGGTGAGTTTAAAAGATCCACGAAAGAGGATGAAAGTTTCATTGTGAGAGTGCGGGACCACAAGACACTATCTTCTCATGGCCCTGTGAATGTTATTTTTAATGCATCTCTTTACAGATATACTAAAATTTACATTCAGAAATTCAGAAATCGTTTGGCAGATGTTAACACAGATAAAGATTCGCCAGTTTTTTTAACTTCTAACCAAAAGAAAATGAAGTCATCGCAAGTTGGTGCCCAGATGGGATCGTGTTGGGGGAAAGTTTTTGAGAAAGAAACGTCTATGGGAGGAGCAACTGCCTTCAGAAAAGCTGCTGTATCCGCAGTTCATGAGCAGAATGAGGATTTACGTGGGGACTTAGCGGACCTTATGGTTCATAAGCAATCAACAGCTGATCGTTACTATCTCTTAAAAAATAAAGGGAAATCTGCTGTAAGAACTTCAAATGAACTGGCAAAGATAATGAGGTCATCTGGTCAAGCTAATATGGAAGAAAACACAGACACTCTTCAGGTGGAAAATCCAGAACAAAGGCACAAATGGACACCAAGTGAAATTTTGGAATTAGGATCTGCGTTTTCTGAACATATAAAGCGGAAGTCAATAACGTTAAGGCAGGTTAAAGAAATCACTAAAGGAATACCTATTCTACGATGTATATCCCGAAAAAAATTTGTGACAAAATTCGCTCATACTTTGGGACAGATGAATCGGGAAGTGAGAAGTCACCATCCTTGCCGGGTGAAATGGAATCTTGTCAAGAGCGTATGGAGCGTGCTGGTCTAATACAACCAAATGTTAACAATGGTATGTTAAAACTTTTTTGGGAATTGATGATAAGATCATCTGTTTACATGAAATATCTAGGTTAGTTATACTTGATCAAAAGGAAGCTCTAAAGGGATGAACAAATACTTGTCCCAGGGATACTTTTCTAAAATTTAAAGATCAATGCAGTGAGACTCAATTGAGTATGATACCTAGTGGTATATCTTTGCAATTTCTAGTATACTCTAAAAAAGTTCCCATCTGATTTCTCTTACAGATATTACAGATTCAGTTTCACAAGACAATGATATTAGCAAAGGAAGTGGTATGTACACTAACTGTAATAAGTAGGATTATTATAGAAATTTTATATGTACATTTTCCCTTGAATAATTGAACTAACACTTATATTTTAGAAATTACAAACAACCCAGATGAAGATCTTCCTAAAACTTGTGACA